>NC_136795.1:24606679-24624179 GCF_951216825.1 Electrona antarctica | reverse complement strand
AGATCAAGGCGGTGAAAATAAGCAAGCAGGGCAAGGTCAGCAAGGAAACCTTCCATACGGCAGCCACGTTTGTCCTGGCCACGGGCCAGAGGCCCCGCTACCTGGGCATCCCCGGAGACAAGGAGCACTGCATCACCAGCGACGACCTGTTCTGGCTGCCCCACTGCCCTGGGAAGACGCTGGTGATCGGGGCCTCCTACGTGGCATTGGAGTGCGCCGGCTTCCTGGCCGGCATCGGCCTGGACGTGACCGTCATGGTGAGATCCGTCCTCCTCAGAGGCTTCGACCAGGACGTGGCAGAGCGCGTCGGTCGGCACATGGAGGAGCACGGCGTCCGGTTCCTCCGCAGGCACGTTCCTGTGAAGGTGGAGGAGTTGGAGGCAGGCGCGCCTGGCAGGCTGAGAGTAACGGCCCGCTCCACGGAGAGCGACGCGGTCGTCGAGGGGGAATACAACACTGTGTTGATAGCGGTTGGCCGAGACGCCTGCACGGACAAGATGGGCCTGGAGGCGGCGGGGGTCGAGGTCAATCCCGAGAACGGGAAGATCTCGGTGAGCGACGAGGAGCGGACCAACGTGCCCCACATCTACGCCCTCGGGGACATCCTGGAGGGCAAGTGGGAGCTGACGCCCGTGGCCATCCAGGCCGGCAAGCTGTTGGCGCGGCGCCTGTACGCCGGCTCGGCGCCTAAGTGCGACTACGTCAACGTGCCCACCACGGTGTTCACCCCTCTGGAGTACGGCTCCTGCGGCCTCTCTGAGGAAAGGGCCACGGAACTGTACGGCCAGGACAACATTGAGGTGTTCCACAAGCTGTTCTCGCCCCTGGAGTTCACGGTGCCCAACAGGGACAAGAACAAGTGCTACTCCAAGGTCATCTGCAACAAGCTGGACGAATATCGCGTGATCGGTTTCCACTACTTGGGTCCGAATGCCGGCGAGGTGACGCAGGGCTTCGGTGTGGCCATGAAGTGTGGCCTGACCAAAGCTCAGCTGGACGGCACCATCGGTATCCACCCCACCTGTGCAGAGGAATTCACCACCCTGGAGACCACCAAGAGCTCTGGGGAAGACATCGCCGTCAGGCCCCCAAAAGGCTGCTGAGGGTAAACCCTGCTCGTTTGGCTGAGGGCCGTTCTCACCTTTATATGTTTGCATCATTTCCAGTTTCAGTTAAATTAGCATTGTAGACTCGGGTTCCAGAGATTGAACAAATGGTATCAAGTGGGGGTCCGTGTCCTGATGCAAATAAAACCGGGGGTCCTTGCAACTGAACACGATTGAGAATCACAGAGCTAGGAGGAGACTGGAGACAGGAAGTGGATGTTTGTATTTAGTGAGTGAGGACGGCCTGCTAAACGGCGGGGTTACTCTGCCAGACGGTCTGGACAGCTCCTGTGTGTGTGTGTGTGTGTGTGTGTGTGTGTGTGTGTGTGTGTGTGTGTGTGTGTTCTACTGGGAGCAGAGTGTTTGTACACTCTGCTTTATGACGTCCCCGTCCCTAAACCCCAAATACTGAGGGGAGGGCGAGGACTGATGTATACCCTTGTAGAGGCACGGGAGGTTGTCCTTTTTTTAGAGGAACATATGTTTTCAATACATAAACAAAGCAGAAACTAATGAATGCATTATGAATACATGAATTAATGAATGAACAAATTAACAAATGAATGAATTGATGAATAAACAAACAAACAAACAAATAGAAAACTATCCAGAAATAAAAAACTATTAAAAAGAAATCTAAAGAATTTCATGAATAAATAAAAAATCACACCTGTGTGAACTGAGTGGTGTAAGGCCTGTCTGACGTAATGAAATCATGTCTGACGTAATGAAATCACACCCGGGTGAACAGGGTGAACATAGCAACCATGCTCATTTTTTCTGCACACATGTCTGACGTAATGAAATCACACCCGGGTGAACAGGGTGAACATAGCAACCATGCTCATTTTTTCTGCACAACAAAGCCAGTTGTAGGAGTGGTTTACACCACTCAAAAAAAATCTGAGGGGGAAAAATAACTTTAAGAAATAGTAAACAAATAGCAGATCTATAGGGCTAGGCTGTGTCACATCACAATGTGTTGTGCTTGCAGTTTATTTTCACTTCATGGCTAAACAACTAGATAATAAAAATAAATGTTCCAATGTATTTGTGTCTGCCACTGTATATCTTAATCCCCAACCCCATCCAGACACACAAAAGAAAACACAAGACTGACAGATGTAAATAAAATAATATATAGGAAAACAAAACATCAAAAAGCTATAAGTAAATATAATTCGGAGGAATGTATAACAAAAGCATCGTTGCTGTCGGGTGAGTTTTAGGCATAATGAGGTTTCCCCCTGACAGAAGATATCCGAGGGGACCGCCTCAGAAAGTATGACTCAGGATCCAGAAGTATTTACATATCATCGCTGCCTTGAAGAAACCTTGAATCTCCATATGTTTTATGTTGTTGCATAATGAATGCTCTACAGTAGGGCATTCACTGCATTCATCTCTGGAGTAGAGCCTCTATTCCATAGCACTTCTGCTATTTTTGCTGAAAGTTCACCTCAGAATAGGGATGCTGGGTTCAAGAGGTTAATGAAAAAAGAAGCAGATTATAAGATTGCTTTCTCAGTTTTTCTGCTCAACTTTCTCTCTCTCTCTCTCTCTCTCTCTCTCTCTCTCTCTCTCTCTCTCTCTCTCTCTCTCTCTCTCTCTCTCTCTCTCTCTCTCTCTCTCTCTCTCTCTCTCTCTCTCTCTCTCTCTCTCTCTCTCTCTCTCTCTCTCCTCTCTCTCTCTCTCTCTCTCTCTCTCTCTCTCTCTCTCTCTCTCTCTCTCTCTCTCTCTCTCTCTCTCTCTCTCTCTCTCTCTCTCTCTCTCTCTCTCTCTCTCTCTCTCTCTCTCTCTCTGCCGTTGACCTGAACTTCACTCCCCCGTCAGTTTCCATTCTGTGGATTGCTAACAATGGAAGAAATGGAATTAGGGGGTGAAAAGTTATATTTAAAATCCCAGGGAAAGGCAAGGCTGGCTGAAGTGAAGGGAAAGGAAGTGAAGTGAAGTGACGTTCTGTCAGTCTGTCCTGTGTCTGTCCGCGTTCAGTAGCAGGGACTTCAGGGACATCAGCTCCATCTGTCTCTGACACGCCAAACTGGCAGAACTGTAAACCACCTCAATTCTCTCTTCTAGAGCTAAGTGGTGGAAGAAGGAGTCAGGCTTCTATTTTAATTTCCTTCAGTAAAAGTAGCATTGCTACAAATGTAAAAATCACACCTGTGTGAAGTGAGGGGCGCTAATATATTAATGTCTAACTCATGTTGATATGATGATGTAATGGTGATGTAAAACAACAAACGCACTGATAAAAATATGCCACCCTATTTATTTAAAAGAATCAATGAATTTAATTGAGTCAAAAAGGTACTTTTATTAAACAAGACTAGTTCTTGTATAAAATACGCAATCCAGTCAATTCAATAGTCTACATTTTCCAGTAAAATCTACAAGATATGTCCAGTACAATCGACAAGATATGTCCAGTAAAATCTACAAGATATGTCCAGTAAAATTTACTGGATAGACAAGATATGTCCAGTAAAATCTACAAGATATGTCCAGTAAAATCTACAAGATATGTCCAGTAAAATCTACAAGATATGTCCAGTAAAATCTACTGGATCTACAAGATATGTCCAGTAAGATTTACTGGACATATCTTGTAGATTTTACTGGACATATCTTGTAGATTTTACTGGACATAGGATGTATCTTGTAGATTTTACTGGACATATCTTGTAGATTTTACTGGAAAATGTAGACTATTTAATTGAATGGATTACGTATTTTATACAAGAACTAGTCTTGTTTAATAAAAGTACGTTTTTGACTCAATTAAATTCATTGATTTTTTTAAATAAACTGGGGTGGAATTTTTATATATATAAAAATGCCACCCCATTTATTAAAAAAAAAGATCAATGAGTATTTTCAGTTTGTAATCAGAAGTTATACAACTTCTGATTACAAACTGAAAATACTCAAACAAATGTTTGTATTGTCCTATGACCACCATGTTCTTTTCTGTACAACTTCTGATTATAAACTGAAAATACTCAAACATAAATGTTTGTCTTGTCCTATGAACACCACCAGCAAGAGTCAAATGGCATCAGGTATAAAAAAAACAATTTATTGTTTTATTCCTCAAATTGGAACATAAGGTTATACAGTTTCTTTTAAAACAAAATTATATCAGTGCATAAAAACAAAGTAAATGCAGCCACAATATGATAGCTTTGTGGAACCATTGGACCCACAGTGTTCTCTATGGCCCTGTGGGCAGTGGAACCATTGGACCCACAGTGTACTGTGGTTCTCTATGGCCCTGTGGGCAGTGGAACCCATTGGACCCAGTGTACTGTGGTTCTCTATGGCCCTGTGGGCAGTGGAACCCATTGGACCCACAGTGTACTGTGGTTCTCTATGGCCCTGTGGGCAGTGGAACCATTGGACCCACAGTGTACTGTGGTTCTATGGCCCTGTGGGCAGTGGAACCCATTGGACCCACAGTGTACTGTGGTTCTCTATGGCCCTGTGGGCAGTGGAACCATTGGACCCACAGTGTACTGTGGTTCTCTATGGCCCTGTGGGCAGTGGACCCATAGTGTACTGTGGTTCTCTATGGTTATAAACTGAAAATACTCAAACATAAATGTTTGTCTTGTCCTATGAACACCACCAGCAAGAGTCAAATGGCATCAGGTATAAAAAAAAAAACAATTTATTGTTTTATTCCTCAAATTGGAACATAAGGTTATACAGTTTCTTTTAAAACAAAATTATATCAGTGCATAAAAACAAAGTAAATGCAGCCACAATATGATAGCTTCGTGGGCAGTGGAACCATTGGACCCACAGTGTTCTCTATGGCCCTGTGGGCAGTGGAACCCATTGGACCCACAGTGTACTGTGGTTCTCTATGGCCCTGTGGGCAGTGGAACCATTGGACCCACAGTGTACTGTGGTTCTCTATGGCCCTGTGGGCAGTGGACCCATTGGACCCACAGTGTACTGTGGTTCTCTATGGCCCTGTTGGCAGTGGACCCACAGTGTACTGTGGTTCTCTATGGCCCTGTGGGCAGTGGACCCATTGGACCCACAGTGTACTGTGGTTCTCTATGGCCCTGTTGGCAGTGGACCCACAGTGTACTGTGGTTCTCTATGGCCCTGTGGGCAGTGGACCCATTGGACCCACAGTGTACTGTGGTTCTCTATGGCTCTGTGGGCAGTGCACGGAACCCATTGGACCCACAGTGTACTGTGGTTCTCTATGGCTCTGTGGGCAGTGGAACCACAGTGTACTGTGGTTCTCTATGGCTGTGGGCAGTGGAACCCACAGAGTTTGGCTTTTCTTAACAAAATTATCAGTGCATAACAAAAACACAAAGAAACATAATTGTATTTGTTCAAATATAGAGTCCATTAACACATCTATCAGAGGTAATGATTAGGCCATGACCTTTAGAACATACTTAACATACGTAAATAATTTGTATTAGTACCCTGAGGGCTATAGCCTCATTGAAAACGTTAGGCCATAATGGTATCCCTGATGTTGCAAATACTTGCACCTACCTGATGGGCCTGATGGGCCTGATGTATGCATTGGACCTTCCCTACCCAAGCCTTTGAAGTACACTTTTGAGGCGTTTCAGAAAATATTTCTTAAGCTGGACGCAAGCACCAAAATGTCTCCCAAAGTATTTGGTTTGAATTCAAGTTTAAAGTACTAATCTTTTCATGGAGGCCAACCCTCAGGGCTACTTCTAAAAACAATTAAAAGTATGTTCTAAAAGTCATTGGCCAAATGTTTGTGGATGATAGCCCTCATGACTGTCTAAAAAACATTTGTTTGTGTTCTAAAGGTCATTATGGCCTAGGGTGCAGTACTTAGTTCAGACTAGTCATTGGTCAGACAAACGACAACCTAGGACTAATGCCCCGTCGGAATTACTTGCGGATCCCCTGGCCGTTCTGTCGAGACCACCACCTCTGCTGTACTCGAAGATGCTCAGGACACTAGAAGAGATGGCCTCTTGGACAGCTGCATCATCGTCATCAAATACCTGGGGAAAACAGAGACAGTGAGAATATGCTAACAAAAAGGTGCATTTGTCTTTGCTCTCTCTCTGCAGTCTACACAGCAGTTTGTAGCAAGTGTGGTCTGGGCTAATAGAAGCCCAGTTTTGCTTTGACAGCAGCTGTAATCTCATTTGTATTGTTGTGTCCAGTGTCTCACACCTTCCTCCAACATTAATACTATGGTGAGTATACCAGTTACTAGTAGTTGTGGCACTGTGGGCAGGTGCCAAGTCTCGCTAGAAAAGCAAATCAGCATCTCCATAAAGCTTGTCAACAACACATCTCATGGTAGATGGCTGTATTTACTCTGGACTTGATAAAACACAGTGGACCGACACCAGCAGATGATATGGCATCCAAAATCATCACTGACAGTGAAAACCTCACAATCTACCAGGACATTTTAGAACATGTGCCAAAACTACTAGTATTTGGTATAGCCTGCTGACCATATTACTTAACTGACCAGCCAACTGACCATCCATTGATCCCACCAAGCCATCAGATAGGCTCTATAGAGGGTATGCACATGCATAAAGTAAATGGCAGATTGAGTGGCAAAGTGAGTGATGAAGTGAATTTAAAGTCGTTTAAAGTAATTTAATGCAATCAAATAGGACTTTTGTTTGGATGTATGTGTCAAGGCCAGAAAGTAGTTTTGTGCCACTCAGTAGGCATTCCCGCATAACTCCCGGGTATGATGATGTCACACGGATACCCTATATTGTAGATGGCAAAATCCTGTCTCATATAGAGCACCGAAGTCCTGACGTCACTGTCAGTAGAGGGCGTCAGTCCACAGGTTCATGTACTTTTTATTTGCATCACCCCAGCCTTTTCACTCATATGGATATGAAGCATCGACTGAAGGTGGAAATGTACAAATATACCCAAAGAGTAACAAAACGAGTCAAACAACCCAGAGACTACATTTCTGGGTAGGCGGGTGGCTGCATCTGCCCGTCGCACAACAGAAACTGAATGTCAATTACGTTTATTTTTATTTTATTGATATTTAATGTTTCGTGGTTAGTACGAGTCGAGTCACCACCAGCTGAGCTTACGTCAACGAGGAATCTCAGGAATGCAATGTGTTGACAGCTGGGCGTGACGTAGCCTATATTAGTAGCGACATTGCCTTCATATGTAGTTTCAAGGCTTTTGCGGCCACATTAATTCCATTTTCTCCAGAAACTGGCTGTATCAAATATGGACATCATTAACGACGCACAGCCACTCCGCTGACAGAAAGGCCGGGGTGGTCGGTTTATTTTTCAAACACAGTTCTTATATGAAGAGACCTAAAATAGCCCTATGGAGATTTCAATGAAAATAAAAAAAATACATGAACCTGTGTGTTGGTGCCCTCTACGGAAAGTGACGTCAGACTTCGGTGCTCTATAGGCTAGGTCTTTTAGCAAGAAGTTTAGAACAGAGGTAGATTTTCTTTACCTTGTAATCCTTGATCAACTCCTCCGTCTTTTCCCCAAGGAAGACAATGAGGACTCTGGTGACAGCTTCTCTACAGGACTCAATGCTGTGGTCCTACAAACACATGAAATTACATTGTACAGTACAGACATCAGAATGCAGAAGTGCATCAAACTAACCACTACACTATTGCAAGTCTACTTTCCATAAATTCCAATGAGAAGGAATACTTCAAACATATTTGGAGTCAAGCAAAAACAAATGAGCTTGTAGATTGGCTATTTTTGGGGTTGAAGGAAGCTCAAAAGAAAATGAGAACATTGCGTGTTATGTGAAGGTCTTTACCTGTGCGACAGCTGCAACTTGCTTCTGTGGCTTGGTGCAGGTGACCACTCCAGGCTTCAGTGGACGACAGCTGGCTGGGTGGGTGGGTCGGTCGGTCAGCCTGAAATCACAGTAAAAACAGTTAGTGAAACCTCATGACTACTGCGTGCGTGCGTGTGCGAACTAGCAGTTTTAACTGGAATGTGTGCGATTGACTCTCTACTATACTTTATTTTAAAAATCTGTTTGGAAAATACCTGATCTACAAGCTTGTACTGTACATTGGCTATTTTAGCCAATCTAGGACCAGAGTTCAAAAGAATATGATAACATTGTGTGTTTTGTGAAGGTCATACCTGTGTGACTTGGTGATGGTGACCACTCCAGTCCAGGCTGCAGTGGACTCCACTCCAGTCAGCTAGCTGGGTGGGTGGGTCGGTCGGTCAGCCTGAAATCACAGTAAAAACAGTTAGTGAAAGCTCATGACTACAGCGTGCGTGCGTGAATGTGTGCGATTGACTCTATACTATACTTTATTTTAAATACATGTTTGGAAAATAGCTGATCTACAACCTTGTACTGAACATCTGCTGTATTGAAATAGCCAATGTGTAGGGTTAAATTGGTTAAACTGTGATTCTTCCTCCAATGCCAAGGAATACTTCCAAGCATAGAGGTCAGGCAAAACATTGAGCTTGTAGATGTTAGCCAATCTAGGACCAGAGTTCAAAAGAATACCTGTGTGACTGAACCACTCCAGTCCAGCTAGCTGCAGTGGATGTGTCAGCTGGCTGGCTGGCTGGCTGGGGTGGGTCGGTCGAGAAGCCGCCCTGAAATCACAGTAAAAACAGTTAGTGAAACCTCATGACTACAGCGTGCGTGAATGTGTGCGATTGACTCTATACTATACTTTATTTTAAATGTATGTTTGGAAAATAGCTGATCTACAACCTTGTACTGAACATCTGCTGTATTGAAATAGCCAATGTGTAGGGTTAAATTGGTTAAACTGTGATTCTTCCTCCAATGACAAGGAATACTTCCAAGAATAGAAGTCAGTCGAGAAGACTGACATCACAGTAAAACATAATTAAACAACTTATCAGACATCTGATAAAAACAGACTTTCAATGCATGAATCACAAGCAGGTACATAAATGTAGCCAATAAGCAGTAACATTATATTTGGGGCAGGTGTGCTTCACACACACACACACACACACACACACCTGCAAAATGTGGACCCTTTTTTCCCCTGACACCGACCAGTCTATAATGCAAGATCACCAATGTCTATGTCCAATGTCCTGGGCTATGCTTAGAAACCACCACGATATTAAACCACAATATATTTGCAAGTTAAACTGGTTATAATAACTGTGAGAATAACGTCTGTGACTGTGGGGAAATACAATAGGCTACACGTGTGCACAATTAATAAACAATGTCATAATATGTCCTTAAGTTAACATATTTGGATTTTAACAGAAAGACAACGCCATAAATCACACAAAGTGAGTGATAGACAGTCACTTGGCATAGTAGCACATAGCATGCTTTGATTGATTGATATTGATTGATTGAAATATGTATTAACAGTTTGCAGAATTACAGTACAATTCAAGCACAAACTCAATACAAAGGCTGTTAACTGTGAGTGGACGATCCAATTAAGCATTACACTTGTTTACAAGAGGGTCCACCATGTTCAATTCATCAAAAAATGCAAGGCAGCGATGCATGCATGCAAACATGTTTCTCCAGCTGAGATTTAGTGTCTCCATCTCTCTCTGGAAGAGGTTGGCCTCACTGAGGCACAACACAAACACTCTGACATGAAGCTTCAGCTGACACAAAACACGCTGTTTGTCCAAAACACACTAACTCCTCTCCCACCGACGTCATGTGTTCATTTATCTTCAGCCATACAGACTCCATTTGACACAAATCAATGTACACCACTGCTAGCTTGTTCCAAAACACACTCTCTCCACGTTTCTACTTCGCCACACTTGTCCTAATGCTAATGCAATTGACAGCTCAGCTCGCAAAACCACGGACACAGCGCTGTCCTGCTGGCCGTGACGAGTGTGTGTGTCGGGGACAGAGGCCGGGTACTCGCGTTGGCTACCCTCGGCCGTTCAATTTGAGGAGGTGTTGGCCATGGACGGTATAGATATACACTACAGTATGAGCACGTTCATCAAAAACACAACTAAACTATGAATAGGGCTTAAACATTTAATCATCCAAAGTCGGATTGTATTTTCACACGTAACGCGTCCATTAAAATGTCAATCCGCTGCATCGGTCATGCGGGAAGTTGGGAACTGTAATGTATGCGACTGTCCAAGGCTGCAGTCAAGATGAAACGCAGTTTCATGAAAGTTGTGAAACCAAATGAGTTGTTTCACAGCCCTCTTTCTAATTTAAACACCAAATACACAACGTGTTCAACATGCATTGGTATAAAAAACAACCAGCCACTGACGCGAAAATAAAACCGTCACACGTGTGTCTGCTTTTATGTGTGCTGTACAGCAGCAAACACTCCGTTTTTCACTACTCCAAACAAAACATAATGTAAACACTTGCTAAATTGAACCTTAATCAAATGCTCGGCTAATATTATTCTTACCTTAACCGTGGAAAAACAGTGAAGTGATGCAGGTGCGGTGAAGAAGTTTGTGAGCAGGTGCGCGGTGAAATGGCGTCTGACGTCAGGTCTTCTTGAAGGGGCAAAAGTTATTGAAGGGGCGTGTCCAGGTTTCCAAGCCATAATGCTGTATATTTTACTGAATTCTGACCATTTTGTGTGGGTACAGAACAACATTGGTTGGAATTAAGTAAATAAATCCATTTGAGAAATACATGCACACGTTCTTGTATTGTTAACAAGAGATGATTCTCAAAAAAAGTGACATATTATTGTACACAAAAAACTTAAATGTGTCTTGTTAATCATAACAGATTTAATCATGTTACATTTACTGTTCCTAATAACCATTTGCCCGTAAATTTTAATGCATTTTGACCATTGTGTGTGGGTACAGAACAATATTGGTTGGAATTAAGTTAATCAATCCATTGGATAAATAAATGCACACTTTCTTGTATTTTTAACAAGAGATGATAATCGAAATACTTGACATATTCTTGTAAACGAACATACTTAAATGTGGCTTGTTAATCATAACTGATTGAATCATGTTACATATACTGTTTGTCCGATGGACTTTTATCAGTGCGGTGCCAACACAAACATTAAATAAATAAAGAGACAATATGACGTAATGAGGGACAATATGATGTACATTTTCCCTTCATTGTCAATGGTGTTTTTAAAACAAACATTGAACTAAAAACAAACATTAAACCTGTATATAGGAGGGGCTAGCGCCCCTCAAAAAATAAAATAAAGCATACCTTCAACAGTAAAACTACTCATTATGAAGATTGTCCAGCTCACATGTCGCGATGTGACGGGTTTGGAGCTTTTGATAGTACCCTAGTATAAAACAGGGTACTGTTAAGTGGTTAATGCGTGTTTTGCGATAATAATAATCTAAATATGGAAAGTAACTATAGTAACTATAACATATAGTAACTGTAACTACAACTGTCAATAGGAGTAAGTACTGTACTCGGCCAGTAAATGTTGTTGTTGTTGTTGATATCTGTTGATGTCATCAATGCTGCCGAGGCTACGTAGGGCTCCGCTGGGTCACCACATGTCTTTTATTTTGCATCACACTGCAAGCATGTATATAGGCTATTTTCAGCAAACGTTTTCAGCAATTTTCACTCTACAATATAGAGTAAAACACCTCTGAGGTATACTTAGCTCAACAACATATGGGGTTTAAAGAGATATTTAACTTAAACTATATATTTCTTTTAAATGTTATTGTCTACTCAGGCTCATGTGAACACCCCAGACAGTTTTTACGTCAGAAAACAACACTGTCCGTGGATAGGATACTGAAATAACTTGATGTTTTAGAAAACAGAGCTATCCATGGTCCCGCGTGGCGTATAGTAACTAGTAACTAGTAACTAAATGAAGTGGAGAATAAATTACAGTATTTGGATCCAAGACTGTAGTGGAGTAGAAATAAAAGTATTTGAAATCGGGCATACTCAAGTACAAATACCTACAAATTGTACTTAAGTGCAGTAGCCTACTTAAGTAATTGTAATTGTTACTTTCCACCACTGCCATGTACTGTGCTGGGAACGGGAGCTCAGGACACCTGGCTATAAGGCCTCAGTGCTGGAACAATGCAGCATCATCACCCTTTATACTAACAATGGTGACAAATGTGATATTTTGACACATTGTTGTGAGCATATGTTAGATGTGAGACACTTTCCTACGAGGGAGTATAAAATAGGCCATTCATTTATGAAAAAAACAATTGAAAATATGATTTGAAGATGCAAGGTGTCTGTGTGACAGTTGTGAAGTTTCATGGCGTGTGTGTGTGTGTGTGTGTGTGTGTGTGTGCGTGCGTGCGTGCGTGCGTGCGTGCGTGCGTGCGTGCGTGCGTGCGTGCGTGCGTGCGTGCGTGCGTGCGTGCGTGCGTGCGTGCGTGCGTGCGTGCGTGCGTGCATGCGTTTATGATGAAACCCATTGCAGACAGAATGGCATAAAATCCTCAGTGTTCATTTATACTGTATACTATAATTTATTTAAAACCGAGAGAGCATATACTCTCACAGTTAAAGTCACATTAAAGGGATATTTCACTTTTTTATCATCTACTCAGGCTTATGTGAACACCCAGACAGTTTTTAAGTTGCTCGATTCAGTATTTAGATATTTGATATTCATGTTAGCTGTCCCGCCCCCTTGCCCCGCCCCTATACATACACACCCATTGTAACTTCAAACTCCTTTTTAACCATGATACATTTATCAAAAACACCCGTCCTTTTTTCTGGCGACTGATATTCTAATACCAAATACATGCTTTTTCATTTTCTGTTTTAATTTAATTAATTGTTTTAGATTTTTTTGTCTCCCCCTCATTATTTTCCAAAAATAATTATTGTTATTGTTATTATGAAAACAGTAAATGAAAAACGACGGCCCCCTCACATATTAGAAGGACAATATCAGTTATCAGAAAAAAGGACTGTGTTTTCGATTAATTTATATCATGGTTAAAATTAAGTTTGAAGTTACAATGGGTTTGTATAGGAAGGGGGCGGGGCAGCTAAAATGAATATCAAATATCTAAATACTGAATGAACAACTTAAAAAATGTCATAAACCTCAGTAGACGATAAAATGACGAGAAGCTTTTTTGAAAGTGAAATATCTTTAACTGCAGGGTTCTGCTAGAAAGACATTTATTAAACTCTAACAGAAGCTTTTTTTGTTATAATTGTAGTAGAGAAATTGCAGAGGTATAATCAGAACATGTGTTGTATTTTGATCAATCTGTTATTGTCTTGTGTGGGTGCAACTCCCCTTCTCCACCGATAGAGGGTGATCTTGTGACTGTAAAGTCACAAAAAACACTGCGTGTGTGCATGTATGCATTAATCTGTGTGTGGCTGCTGTCTGTGGCATGTGTGTGTGTGTGTGTGTGTGTGTGTGTGTGTGTGTGTGTGTGTGTGTGTGTGTGTGTGTGTGTGTGTGTGTGTGTGTGTGTGTGTGTGTGTGTGTGTGTGTGTGTGTATGTGTGTGTGTGTGTGTGTGTGTGTGTGTGTGTGTGTGTGTGTTTCTCAGGGAGTTGGATTTCTCACTTGCGACAGGATAATCCCATAATCTGATAATAACCCGCTGTGTGCAGATTTGGTGATTAAATTTCTCAGGCAAATGGTTGAAGATGTAAAAGAACAGGTGTGTGTGTGTGTGTGTGTGTGTGTGTGTGTGTGTGTGTGTGTGTGTGTGTGTGTGTGTGTGTGTGTGTGTGTGTGTGTGTGTGTGTGTGTGTGTGTGTGTGCGCGCGCGCGTGCATGCGTGCGTGCGTGCGTGCGTGCGTGCGTGTGTGTGTGTGTGTGTGCGTGTGTACGTGGCAGATATTACTGAATCTCAGCTTCTTTCTCATTGCCTCATGTTATGCCAGGCAGTATTAAATAATTCCCAGGAGGCAGGGGGAAAGCACGCTGTCAGCGTTCTGAAGCAGCGTCCAATCGCAGCAAAGAGCAGATGTGGGTTCAGGGGATTAACCAATCAGTCACATGCAGGATAAACAGGAAACTGATCACAAGTTCAATAGCTTAATCCCAGTGGTTCTCAAAGCAGGGTCCGGGGACCCCTGCAGGGTCCGGGGACCCCTGCAGGGTTTCTTGAGGGGGTTCCAGGGGGTCCCCATCACAATTACCTAACATGGAAATCATGGAATATAATAGATAAATGACATTGGCTATTTTCAGAAACTCAACGGCATTTCGAACATTCCTTTGAAACATTTTAACAGTACAAATCGTATGGGGGTCCCTGGCACATTTTGGCGCGGCCAAACCCATGAATTTGTGCCAGCGTCCATGGAATTAAATGATATGGAAATGACTTACCACTTAAACCCCATCAGCATCCTTATACGTTGAGAAAGATTTCGCAGCAAAATAGCAGATCGACAAGTTACAATAACATGAAACAGAAAATACACTAGTATAGAGCCCTGAGGGACTCCGCTCAACCATATGGGGTTTATGTTTTGAAAGGGAAGCCATTAGATGTACTGTAGTGTACACTGTATTGACATTTGACATTTGTCCATAAATATACATTGCACGTCAAAACCAGATTTGCAATGCTCTGAGATCCTCTCACTCTGATTACATTAACCTGTTAACATCACCGCCAATGACGTCTTTTGATGCATTTTTTTTCAAAGGCGCTCACCCCCAATGACGTCTTTCGACGTCTTTTGTTCTTTTATTGATTTAAGTTTTAAGTTTGATCGCACTCTTCACCATATGAATAGCTCTGGGTTGCTATAGGCAACCGGAAGTGAAGATTTGTTAGGACCTGAGGCCGATTCTAAAAATGTATTATAAATCAGTGGTTCTCAAACCTTTTTCATGTCAAGGACCCCTTAAATGATGTGAATTTGGCCACGCCTTTTCTCAAAATATGTTGTTCCAGGGAGCCATCAGAATCAAATATTTTAGTTAAATTACGAGCATACATTTTCACGATTTTACCATACAAACAAGCTCATAGTGTGGTATGAAGTGCCGCACTATGAGCTTGTAGCCTATATGTGGCTAAACAGAATAATTTTAATTAAATTAGATTTAATTGAAAAAGACCATAATCGGCAGTTACAGCTACACAAGATAATAGCAGTGAAATG
Organism: Electrona antarctica; assembly: GCF_951216825.1. NCBI lineage: Eukaryota > Metazoa > Chordata > Actinopteri > Myctophiformes > Myctophidae > Electrona > Electrona antarctica. The sequence goes on along the minus strand of NC_136795.1, from coordinate 24,608,974 downwards.
TGTATGCAGTATCTTCCCTGGAACATCATATTCTACAGTCCCAATGGACATATAGAAAGGACTTCCCAGCATGCCTTGAGCCACACACAAACCCCTCCCCCTTCCCTCTAGTGTGGTGTAATGTGAGCTGGGAAGCCAGGCTACATGTTTATGGTGATTAATGTTGTTGCTTTATGTTGGTGTGGCCTTTATTTGTCATTGTCATATTAATAGATTTACACTTTGGCTATATATTTACACTTTGGCTATTAAAGAACATTTTAGAAGAAGAAAAAAAGCATAAATATTTGCTTCTCATGGGGGTCCCTGACACAACACGTTAACGGGCTAACCCTAACCGTATTTTGAGGTGGGGGTCCGGAGCCAAAATCATATAATTTCGGCGGTCCTTGACATGAGAAAGTAGGCCTATACATAGCCTACCTGAGGAAGGTCTACACGACTGACGTGTTATGTTACATTAAAAATGTCTCTTGGCAATGTGCGGGTATATCTTATCATATTTATTTAATATACTAATTTGTCCTTGTTGTGGTTGACTGAGAGTATCTTTTTTGTACTGACTGGCTTTGTGCAGCAATTCAGCAAACATGATAAAAACCGGGAAATGAGGAATGTCCAAAAGTTAAAGTTGAACTAAAAAAAGGTTAATTCTTTCCAGGGTTGAAAACATAAATCAAATAGACTTCAGCATAGTAACTTAGAGTAGAAGTCAGCAGCAACAAAAATGGACTTAAAAATCTGCAAACCTCCATTCATCTACACCTGGGCCTCTCTTGTTCAGGTACTTATGCTCTCCTCCCCTCCATGTCTGTAGAGGTGACTAAGCACACTGACAGGGACATTAGACATGGCACATATGAGACACACGGGGACTACAAATTTCATGTCCCCAAAGCATCCCCACTTCTGGTCCGTTAGAACGGTTTACTGCAGGCCAGCCCATAGAAGTCCATTGAAATTCAACTGTAGTTAGCCTACTTTTAATATGAAATGAACTGAAGACTATATTGATTTGAATAAAAATATGTTTCCAAATGTATGAAGTGTCTTTGTCAACATATATTGTTGTTTTCTCAATAGAGGATGTATTTCACATTTAATTTACCACTTGAATGAGTACGAGCGCGCCGACTTTGAAGAGTGGAATTCTCAATAATACATCCCGATCCCGACTGAATTTGTTATTCATGTCTATACTTTGAACATGTCACGGGCTTACTAATGTTCTACCTACCGCGGAGCTCCGACGGTGTGTTTTACCGTTGTCAACTTGTTGTATAATTAACTTGGCTGGTTGGTTGCATGGGAAAATAACCCAGCTAAATGGAGGAGTGATATATCCTGACATTTTCAACTACCCAGATGAGTATTAATAATTAGTCTTGCAAGATGCCGTTTAGATCATTTTCAACAAATACATACATGCATACATACATGCATATAAAACGAAATACAACAAATATATCTGGGTATTGAAAACCTCAAGGGATGCAACCGTGACGTATATACCGTGTGACTACTTTGACTTGAGATTTACAATGCAGCACTTTTCACAAACTGATGGAGTATAGTACATTGTGGGATGTATATTGAGATGGCAGGTATGTGACATTGAAAAGGACAAATCAAACATATGGGACACTTTATTGGAACACAAAAAAAAATCGCTACAGCCTCAGCAATGAACCAGTGAAATTAGAGTATTTTATGATGCCTCTCATAGGGATTGCATTGACAACAGCAGTACACCGTTGAAACGGACCAGAAGTGGGGCTGCTGTCTCATTTGGGGGCGTGGAATTTGTAGTCCCTGTGTGTCTCTATGTGGCCTATTGTACAGATCGGCTCCTACAATATTGATTATTAAACATTCTTACGGCCGGTGAGGATAATGTTTCAGCCCTGATTCTGGTCCGCCAGAGTGAAATACATTCACTTACTTTCTTAATAGGTAAAAGAAAAAGAAACAGTTAAAATATTTCATTTTCGTCATTATATTGATTGATTGATTGAAAATAACCCAACCAACCCCCCCCGCACCGGTTTTGTTTACAAGAGGAATCAGAGAGTTAATGGAGTGTATGTGTTAGACAATCAATGAGACACCTGTGTCTGCTGCCAGGTCCTCAGACATTGATGGATGTTGATGGATGACCCTGTGACCCTGCACTGTTGTCACTCACCACACTGTACAGGCTGACCCTGCCACGTGCTAACACACACACACATACACACACACACACACACACACACACTCACACACACACACACACACACATACACGCACACGCAC
>NC_136795.1:24514179-24604179 GCF_951216825.1 Electrona antarctica | reverse complement strand
ACATTCAGAGTGTGTTCTCCCACCTGGTAGCTGTAACAGCTTAAACTCTCAACATCCAACATGATCTCAAAATAACCGTATCATTCCTCCAGGCAGCTATTAAGCTTCATTATACCTCAGCCCATGACAGGGTTGCTTGCCAAAACAACTATAGCTCCACATCAAGAATGCTGCAGCATGCCATATATCTTCAACCTCCCGATCTGGGAACCCATTTGGTGACCATAGAGTTGGTCAGGACAGATTGGTGTTTTTGAGTGGTGTCCTACAACTGGCTTTTTTTTTTTTTTTTTAAGATATTTTTTTGCGGCTTACGCCTTTTATTGGTTTTTTGAAGGGACAGACAGTAGGCTGACAGGAAACGGGAGAGAGATGGGGGAAGACATGCAGTAAAGGCCGTGTCGGGCTCGGGAGTCGAACCCGCGGCACACTGCGACTGGATTACCAGTCGGGTGCCCAGACGGTTACGCCACCGCCTGGGCACAACTGGCTTTTTTGTGCAGAAAAAATGAGCATGGTTGCTATGTTCACCCTGTTGTAATGACGTAATGAAATCACACCCGGGTGAACAGGGTGAACATAGCAACCATGCTCATTTTTTCTGCACAAACAAAGCCAGGTAATGAAATCACACCCGGGTGGGATTTCATTACGTCAGACATGATTTCATTACGTCAGACAGACCTTACACCACTCAGTTCACACGGGTGTGATTTTTTATACTACAGATAAGGCCTGTTGTGTTCTAGCTGGGTTTTCGCCTGGAAGGTTATATGGAAATCTGGCACACTCTTGAACAAAGTGAACTGTGAGAGACTTTCACGTTCACACGCGCCAGAAATGAACTCGTTCACAATAATGTTCATAAAGCGGAAATGTACGGTGCATTCAGTTCACGTTCACCCAAAATATGAACGAGTTAATTGAACGCGTTCAGGCACAACACTGCCTTGTCCTAACATGTTGCCACCGAATATGGCCCTTTGAAGTGTTAAACACTGCTGCTGCCGTGGCCCTGGAGGCCCCTAACGTGGCCTCTTTGGTTATGATACGCCTGTGGCCTCAATGGGGTACATGATGTGATGATGACATTGTTACGGCATTGTACGTGTACGAAAAGACACGGGGCAACGGGGGGGAAAGTCTGTGATAAAGGATGATGCTCGTTAATGCATGGTGTTAATTATGTTTGTACAGTCCCAGACTGGGGACATTAATCTCAGTGGGAGTTAAAATGACAGCGGCCTCCATGTCTCTCTAAATTGACTGAAATTAAAAAAATTATACATTAATCAGAGCAGGCAGCCATGCTGATCAGTCTGTGTATTTATCTTTCTAAAACGGTTAGTCCCAATACTTGATTCTTATTGGCTGGTTTCTGATTAGTAAGTAGCCTTGCCGAGCCATGAGGCCCATAGGGCAGGAGCCTATCTCCTGTTTCTGTAGCGTGAGGCAGCTTGATGTACAAGTACACCCCCTGGACATGACGCTAGTATGTCGCAGGGACTTACCCCCAATCCAACCCTTGATGCTGAGTGTCAAGCAGGGAGGCACTGGGTCCCATTTTTACAGTCTTTGGTATGACCCGGCCGGGGATGGAACCCCCGACCTCCCAGTCTCAGGACGGACACTCTAACCACAAGGCCACTGAGCTGGTGGTTAGACCACGTACTAAAACTCACGATAATCTACACCTTAAATCAGTTATAATCAGTTTGTATAGCGCCCACATTGTGGAATGAGCTTCCACCTCCTGTTAGAGCTTCTCAAACCTAAGAGCAACCTTGGGACCACCACTATTGTCGTGGAGGTTCATGCACCATTCCATGGGTTAAGATTATTATTATTATTATTTTGTTTCCTTGTTACTCACTAATCACACTACACACTCTACATTCATGAACTGGACAAAAACAAACGCTAGTTTCCAAAGCATTTTATTATCAGTAAAGATGGTTATCAAAGAGGGTTATCATTTGGCAATTTTGTTGGATACAGCCACATCTGAATGCATCAGCTATTTACAAAAGTATTTTCCCTGGCCAAACAGGACACCCCAAGGTCTCTCTCAAATTATTATTATTATTCACATGCATTGCAAACTAGAAACAAGAGTTGCAAATACAAGTAAAAGCAAAAATATATATATATCATATTTTTAAACCAAAAAAGAAGAAGAAGAAGGGGAAAAAAGGATTTTCTGAATACTTGGCTTGACTGACCCCCTTCTCGTGTGGAGCAGAGAGTGGCCCAGCAAATGGTATTTTCATCCCTTCTGCTCATCATATTTTATCCCGCTTCAGTTCAGTCATTAAAACCCATTCTGGACGGGAACCCCTTTTGGTGTTTTAACTAAGCATTATGTTATACATAATGTTATCTGAAAAATAGCAGATCTACAAACTCGTAGCGCGCCACTCACTTGTAGGTCTGCTATTTTTTTTAAATCGTAAAAATGCGGCACAAATCTTTGAATATATATTCTTTCAGAGCGAACGTTTTTCTTATTTCGACGTCAGGCCTAAATGGGTTAAGGGGGTTAACACACTCTCTAATCTAATGAATGACCATAATATACTGGCTTCAATGAATAGGCTATATCAGTGGATCTCATATGGGGGTATCCAGCTATATCAGTGGATCTCATATGGGGGTATCCAGCTATATCAGTGGATCTCATATGGGGGTATCCAGCTATATCAGTGGATCTCATATGGGGGTATCCAACTATATCAGTGGATCTCATATGGGGGTATCCAGCTATATCAGTGGATCTCATATGGGGGTATCCAGCTGGATCTCATATGGGGGTATCCAGCTATATCAGTGGATCTCATATGGGGGTATCCAGCTGGATCTCATATGGGGGTATCCAGCTGGATCTCATATGGGGGTATCCAGCTATATCAGTGGATCTCATATGGGGGTATCCAGTGACCCTCAGGGTTCGTTGGTGGGGTTCCAAATGGACCTATACAGCTTTGTTACAATAAATGAATAAAGTTGGTTTCAGAGCGAAATATCCGAGCACAACTAAACATAAAATGACTTGTCTTAGTTCTACTGGCTCGCTTCTCCATAAAATTCCATCTCCATCTCCTTAAAATTCTTGAAACCTTTCGCCTATGACATGCTCAAAATAGGGATTAATAGATTATGAAGAAATTAAGAATATATCAATCAAATCGAAAGAAAAATCGATTTGTTTCATTAACTGTTGGTCCTACTCCTAATTTTTTCAAGTCCCAGTCCATCGCTGTCAACAACCATGCAGCGACCTCTTCTGTTCCGTCTTCACCTGGACTAGAGCTGAGAAGACACTTTCCCAAAGTTAGCTCGTCCTGAATAGAGAATGGGGGATTTCGAGTGCATGGGTGCGCCCGGCCGTGCTCTAGTTAGCACCACTGAATAGCAGGCTATTTCTTTCTCACAAACACGACCTGCAGCAAAATATATCAAACAATTATTCACTCAGCCGCCCTTTCTAGAGGTCTACGCACGCACGCACGCACGCATGCACGCACGCACGCACGCACGCACGCACGCACACACACACGCACACACACACACACAGTTTCCAGTTGTTCCCCACTTTTTGGTAATTGAGGTGTTAGCCTGTAGCATGCACGCTGGAAGGAGCTAATTGTTGTTGGACCTCTCTAATAGCTTTATTTAGTTGTTGTGTTGAGTTTTTAACTAGTTTCATGTCAAATTAGCAAATAGCCTATAATAGGGGCATGGGTGATTGGGTGGTTGGCAGTTCTTTTCTCCATTTCATTAATCACTGCTGTACTATATGTGTAATGCTTTGTAACGTTTGCATAATGGATGATGGACCCGGTCTTATACCACAAGTCATTATGCACAGAATCAAACTCTCTGCAAAGTTTAATTATGAATGCCTTGTTCTGGTTATGGTTTTATCATCAGCCAATAATCCAAGACTTGAAATGAAATTATTCCCTCACTTTCTTTAGTCTCTTCATCTCTCTCGCTGCCTCTCAAAGCCGGAGAGAGAGAGAGAGAGAGAGAGAGAGAGAGAGATATGTTAATGACGTGTCTTTGTGTAACATGTGGTTTTAGATATTTTAGATAGTGGTTTTAGATATTTTAGCAGTGACCCCAGTGTCTCTGATGTCATCGACACTGGGCTCACTTCCTTCCTGGACTACATCAAGGAAGCTCTGAGAAGGAAGGGAAGTGGTCACGTGACACTTTCATGGACAATTTCATGGGAGCCAAACTCACACCGGAAGTGCAATGAATACATGGCAGTGAATGGAGCCGGCTGGACCAGCTCATAACATTATTTATGAACAATTGAGACCTTTTGTAAAGTAATCACTTCTGGAAAATAACAGAAGACATATCACAGGCTGTTTTCTAATCACTTACTTTTCGATGTGCACAGAGTGCACAGTATATCATTTTATCTGAGGATCTAAACAGCAGCAGGTATCGTTTCTGGCTCCGAAGTATCGCACGATTTGGCTGCCAGACAGGAAACGGTGGGAAGTATCGCGATACTTGGTGCGTTCAGAAAGGTACTTTGTGCTCTTTAGATACCATATACCTCTATAAAAATGACAGTGTACACATCGAATAACAACACAGCAGACAATAATATGTTACATGTCTTCTGTTATTTTCCAGAAGTGATTACTTTACAAAAGGTCTCAGTCCTTCATAAATAATGTTTGTTCATGAGCTGGTCACTGAGCTCTCATTGACTCCAGTGCATTCTGCCAAACTTCCGGGTAGTTTGGCTCCCATGAAAGTGTCCATGAAAGTGTCATGGCGCAGCCCAGTCACGTGACCACTTCACTTCCTTCTCAGAACTTCCTTGGACTACATGTTGTCTCAGTAAGACAGCCCTCCCCCTTTCCACAAGGAGGAGCAGTGCACCAAAGCATTATGGGAATTGTAGTCCAGGTAGGAATTGAGCCCAGTGTCCATGACATCAGAGACACTGGGATCTAAAATATCTAAAACCACATATTACACACATGAAGACCCCCAGGAAAGTGTCCCTTTAAGCAATATTACATGAGAGGGTGTGACAGTGTTGCTGCAGGAACGAGGCTTCAGCCGAGTACCGTAAGCTGTAAGGGGATGCACACGCAGATCCGACACACCAAAGGTCCGACATGCGGAAATCACCCGTCGCTCCCGACATCGCGTTGGTCCGACATGCATTGCGCCATGCTTGCGGTTAGGGTAAGGTTAGGGTTTTGTGTAGGGTGTCGGTCTAATGACAATGTCGGAACAATATATGTCGGAACTAAAGCCTGTACTCGCTTTGAAGTGTCAAACTACGTAAAGCACACCCAATAAACTACGTAAAGCACACCCTGTGCTTATTGTGTAATATTCCAATTATACAAGATTTACCCTAAAAAAAAAGTCAACCCAATTCATTATGACTAATATATTCTGTTGCCAAGTGGGATTGTGGATCAGAATGGACCAGGCTTGCAGGTGAAAAATATAGTTTTAATGTGTTCCACCGTTCCAGGCCTGGATAACATACCGTAGGTGAAAAACAACTAAAGAAGATGCAAATCAAACACCATAACTTATACAGAGAGGCACAGGTGTCAACCTCTCCACATGGCAGCCCGCTCTGCAGTGCTCTCAACTGAACCACTTCCCCTTTATATAGACTACAGACTCCACCCATGGCCACTTAATCCGCCAATCCCAAAGTACTAGCAATCCACCCAAGATGCTCCCCATAATGTAATCAAGTCTTCAGGCACCACACACCACTACACAGGCTTCAAGGCAGCTCCCCCAATAATAGCATCTGCAAACACAAGCATTAGATTCCATGTCAGAGCAGAATGTGCTGTGGGACTGAGAATGTAAATGTTTCAAGCATACAATACATCATAAATACAATGAATGTTGAACACTAGACAATTAGACAGTCAGAGGCTGCTCTGTCACATATTCGATAGAAATTCATAATTGTTTAATGTCAGATTTAGCCAATATGACTGAAAATGTCCCATGCAAACTGCTAGCCTAGCCACTCATATGCTCGGCGAGACTCAGCACAGCTTATTTATAACAATTTAAATTATGTTATTGACTGAATATGAAGAGGAAGACTGTTCCAGTCTTCTGGGTGTTGCTGGTACAAAATCCTTTGAGATGGGGTCTCCACAGCCAAATGCATATCATTGTTGGGGGTCCTTGACAAGAAAAGGTTTGAGCACCAGCTAGCCTGCTACTTATTAGAGATGAACAAGTTTGAGCACCACTGATATTGCAACATACATTTTTCAGAATACTGTTAGGATTTAGAAGACATTTCTAGTATTGGTCTTAATGGGTTAAATACAGCACTCAAGTATGTTTTTAGATACTGCCCACCACTGGAATCAGTAACGTGAATTTATTGTGTTGTTGTGACCACCATCTTCAGGACCACAGAACTGGCCATGTCCTCAGTGAAAGATGTGCTAGTCAGCTGAAAATGCCCCACATCTCACCGCTGATGAAAAGCAATGCCATTTCACCAAAATAGATACTTTGGGCTGTGATCGTTATTTACTCCTGAACTGCTGACTCCACTTAAGTCTGCTGGAAATTTGCCAAAATGTGTCTTTTGCCAATATTCATCTATCTGCCTTGTGCACAATCCATCTGCATATACTGGAGCCTAGGGGCAGAAGGACTCTGCATATACTGGAGCCCAGGGGCAGTAGGACTCTGCATATACTGGAGCCCAGGGGCAGTAGGACTCCACATATACTGGAGCCCAGGGGCAGAAGGACTCTGCATATACTGGAGCCCAGGGGCAGTAGGACTCCACATATACTGGAGCCCAGGGGCAGAAGGACTCTGCATATACTGGAGCCTAGGGGCAGAAGGACTCTGCATATACTGGAGCCCAGGGGCAGAAGGACTCTGCATATACTGGAGCCCAGGGGCAGAAGGACTCTGCATATACTGGAGCCCAGGGGCAGAAGGACTCTGCATATACTGGAGCCCAGGGGCAGAAGGACTCTGCATATACTGGAGCCCAGGGGCAGAAGGACTCTGCATATACTGGAGCCCAGGGGCAGAAGGACTCCACATATACTGGAGCCCAGGGGCAGAAAGACTCTGCATATACTGGAGCCCAGGGGCAGAAAGACTCTGCATATACTGGAGCCCAGGGGCAGAAGGACTCTGCATATACTGGAGCCCAGGGGTAGAAGGACTCCACATTTTTACTTAAAGGTATATTCAGTGATTTGACTTAATTCAAATATCACTTATTTTTTCTTTTTTTCTGGATAATCCTCGCTACTATAGAGTGTGCTGACCATATAAGGAGTTCCTCCCTGTCCCCAGTGAGCCCCTGGGGTCAAAAAACCCTAGTTTCAGTTTTGGTGGCAGGTGGCAAAACCTTCATCCAATCAGGATGAGTGGGGCCTTCCTCCAATCATGATCGAGTGGGGGCGGGCCTTGGTGCACATGCTGTTGGCCTGTTGCACTTCCCCCCACTGTAGAGCGTGCATGTGCACATTTTGTTACCGGGCGGACTGGGTGGTTTTCCAAATCACCCAAATCACTGAATGCTCCTTTAAGTAAAAGTAGCAATACCAATGTGTCAAACTTTTTGTCAAACATTCTTTCAAAAAATAGCAGATCTACATGATTCACAACACTTTGCAATGTGATGCAAAGTGTGTGTGGCTTGGTTAACGTATGTTTTGTAAGAATAATCTAAATCTACAAAATAACAAAGTTATGAACATAACATACTCAAGTAAAGTAAAAGTAACTCAAATGTTCAATATTTTTTCTCTGGGATGTAGTGCGAGTAGAAGTAAAAGTATTGGACATTGGAAATATTCAAGTAAAGTAAAAAAAGAAAAAAAAAACTCTGTACTGTACTTAAATACAGTACTTGAGTAAATGTACTTACAGTAGTTGCTTTTCACCGCTGGAGCTCTTAAGTACTTCCGTTCAGGATGGCTTTAATGATCGTAATGTTGATCATCTAGACTGTGACAGCAGTCCATTATGGAGGGACAATTGAGCCCTCTAACTATTATTATTACTCATGATGTGCTCCTCACCAGGCCACACGCTGGATGCAGACAACCTATTCATGCTTTATTTAATGTGCTATTAGAGATTTGGCGTACAGCAGTGTTTTGACACACGCAATATGTATTAAGTGCAGTAGTGGTTCTGTATAACTGCAACCTAATTCTCATTAGAATCACTATGAAAGCAGTGAAAGGAAGACGGCCCAGGTCCCCTGTAAAAGGTTTCAATTGATTGATTGTATACTTTATTATAGCGAGTGTGTCAACAGTATACAGGTGGTACAATCACAGGCTATTAAGCTAAAAGCACAACACCAACGGTCTCATTTCTATTGTGGCGACTGTGGCTCAAGAGGTAGAGCAGGTCGTCCAATGATCCATGGGTCGGCGGTTCGAATCCCGGCTCCTCCTGTCTACATGTCGAAGTGTCCTTGGGCAAGACACTGAACCCCAAATTACTCCCGATGTGCTGGTTGGTACCTTGCATGGCTTCCGCTGCAATCGGTGTATGAATGTGTGTGTGAATGGGTGAATGTAATGCACAATCTATGTAAAGCGCCTTGGATAAAGGCGCTATATAAATGCACCATTTACCATTTATTTACCATTGTGGCCCATTGTACTCAAGTCATCAGATGCACACAGACATTGATTCAGAGTTGTGTGTGTGAACAACGTAAAACCGGGGGCATTCTGATTCACAGACCATTGCCACATACATGGCTATTGGAATGACTTTCATCTACAAGCTCACAACGCATCCCTTTGTGCCATGTTGTGAGCTTGTAGATCGGCTGTTTTCAGTACTCCTGAAAATATTTCTTCTAATTTATATGCGTGCGTGTGTATGTACACTGTATGTTACGATAAGTGCACGTATTTTTTGTGTGTAGTATGTCCGTCTGTCCGTCAGTAGTTCACCTATATCGAGAACCGTGCGACTCATCGACTTCATGTGTGGCAGCGACGACCCGATATTTAAATCACTGAAAAAATGTTGGAAACAAAAATGAAGGGGAGCCATAACAATGTTTCCCCGACCCACAAATGGGACGCGACCCAGTGTTTGGGAAACAGTAGTGTACAGGGCTTAAGTGGTTAAACCTTTGCGCCGTCTCATCTCGTTGTCCTTGACGGCCCCCCTGTGGAAAGGACAACTTGTCAACCATGTCCCTGATCTGATGGACGTCTGTCCCCAATCTGCCTCTGGCTCTCATGTCATTTCCTAGCACAGTGTGTGAGGCAGGCTTCATTGGAGCGGGTCACACTGCTCTCCCTGTGGCCGACTGGGCACTGTCTTCACAGTATAGCTGTTCATTTAACTCAGAGTCTGAGAGTGTACAGATGGAAGCAACTGGACCCACACTGTAAGGGTCCATTTGGTTCCATTTGTACACTCTCAGAGTTGCAAACCCATAGGCCATAAGGGTCAATTTGGTTCCATCTGTACACTGTCATTTGGTTCCATTTGTTTAAAGTTACAGACCTGTAAGGGTTCATTTGGTTCCATCTACACCGGCACCCATAAGGATCCATTTATCACTACACTCTCAGAGATACAAACCCATAAGGTTCCATTTGGCTCCATTTGTACACTAGAGTAACTCCGCCCATCCCCTCCCTGGTAGAAAACAGCGGAGAAAACTTACGTCACTATTATTTGGAGCGACGCCCCTCTGCACTGTAGTTCACTCCCACTCCTAGACCAGGAAATGTATCTCGTTCCCCCAGGCTTTCATTTTTTGAGCCGATGCGAACGGAAATAAAGTGGGTGGAACTGCGGCACATGTCCGCTTGGTCTGCAATCCAAGCTCCCGGGCTTGATCACAGGACTGACGAAAAATAAATGTTATTTTTGGTTACTGTGAGGTTATGTTTAGGCATAGTTCTTTGTGAAGTTAAGTTTAGGGGTAAGTTGGAATGGTAATATGGTTAGGGTTAAGGTTTTGTTTTAGGCCATAGTTTTTTTTAGGTTAGGCATTTTGAAAAATATAAAAAATGTATGAATAATTTTGATGGAGAAAGGGAGATAGGGTGATCCGTGGCCTTATACATATACATTTGGAGGTCTTTGGAAAAACAAAAAAACTTTTGAGAACCATTGATGTCATAGGAGTCAATACAGGGGGCCATTGTCCCCAGCACCACACACGGCTCCCACTTTAGCTTGTGTTTGCTCAAAAACTGTTCCTGTCACTATTGATCTTTGGTTGGTAGGCTATTGCTTGGATGTCACTTGGCTGGGAGGAATCTGGCTCCTCTCGCCTGCAGCAGGGCAGGTTGGAGGACCGGGTCTGATGTAAAGTCATCCTTGTATACTGACTTTTATATTAAATTATTACCCCATTCATTTTTTATTTTTACTAGAGTTACAATTCTGTAGTTTGTGTCATCATCCTAACTGTGGGGCTGCGATGAAAATTGGATTTTTTTTCTTTCTTTCTTTCTTTCTTTCTTTCTTTCTTTCTTTCTTTCTTTCTTTCTTTCTTTCTTTCTTTCTTTGTGAAACGTGCTTTTAAACATTCCAACAGTAACAGCAAAAGCACTATTAAATGAGCATTGTTGAAGGAACCGTGACCTAGCAGTCAGGGAACGTTGATCGCTAATGAACTGGTGCTAACTGACCATGGTCATTGGCCAAGGTCAAGTTCAAGGTAATCTTTATTCTCCTAGGTAAATCAAGGTGGTCAAGGCTCCAATAGCTACGCACACCAAATCCCTGACACACATGCAAATGAAAAACACATCAATACTCCACTGACATGAGCCCTGAGAAAGCAATTACAATGGAATTGATTAGACCAGGCTAGCTAATGTCACTTAAAACCTATACTTGAATGGAGTCTCCCAAGGGTCTAGTAGCTAAACTATTGCTTCCCTACAGAGTCTCTTTGTGGAAATTATCTACAAGCTCACAATGCATCTTCGCCGAATGTTTTGTGAGCTGGTAGATCTGCTATCTTCGCCGAATGTTTGCCTCCAGAATAGGGACCCTATTTGTGGGGAAAGCTTTCGCAGAAAATAACAGATCGACAAGCTCACAGCGCGTTGCGTTGCACCACATTGGGGCGTCCTTGATAGAATTAATATCAAATATCTAAATAGTGAATCATGCAACTTAAAAACTGTCTGGGGTGTTCACAAAAGCCTGAGTAGACATTACAATATCACCAAACATGTTTGAAAGTGAAATATCCCTTAATTTGTAGCATTTCATTCCCAGAAATAAAATGTATGTTGTGTAGGACATGGGCTATTTCATTTGAAAAATGTTGACAAATGTCTACACGTGTTCTCCTAGCACAAAATGTTTTGGGTGGGACAAATACATACCAATGTGGGGATCTTTGATATGAAAATGTTGAGAACCACTGTTTAGGTGCAGTGATTCCACTTCTTCTGATGTTGAATGATTTGGGGGATTATATTATGAGAGGTTAATCCCTTGTTTGGAGATCTGCTGGTATCACAGCAGCACTTCGGTAGACATTTGGGTTGTCTAGTTACTTACCGATCTATCCTCGCTTTTAGAACCAAAGGTTACTGGAAATTCAACACACTCACACAGTCATGTGACTCCATCTGTTTTATGTAACCCAATATTGCCTCTGTGGTTTGTTTTAATGTAGTCCAAATGTTTGTTATTGTTTTTTATATGTAGGCCTACTGCATTTCATAACTGTACTTGTTTTCAGGCTGTAACCAGGGCGTCCTTCAAAAAGAGAGTTTGGTCTCAATGGGCTTCCCTGAATAAATAAAGGAAAAAGAAGAAAACATGTATCCATTGTGCAGTTGATTATAAATGAATAATAAAATAGCTCCTTTTGGCTTCCATTGTACAGTGGAACAGCTCTCAAAGTCACTATTTTACAGTGGTGTAAAGTTTACACCACTGTAAAATTTAAGATGTAGGCCTAGTGCAAGTTAGTTTACACTGACTAACTTGCACTAGGCCTACATCTTATATTTCTACTCCACTGCATCTCAGAGACAATTATTGTACTTTTCAAAACTTTAGTTACACACACACACACGTGTCCGTCTGTCCGTCAGTAGTTCACCTACTGTATATCGATAACCGTCCGATTCACCGACTTCAAACCGGCGACGACCCGAGGGAAATGGACAAGACGACCCGAGGGAAATGGACAAGACGACCCGAGGGAAATGGACAAGACGACCCGAGGGAAATGGACAAGACGACCCGAGGGAAATGGACAAGACGACCCGAGGGAAATGGACAAGACGACCCGAGGGAAATGGACAAGACGACCCGAGGGAAATGGACAAGACGACCCGAGGGAAATGGACAAGACGACCCGAGGGAAATGGACAAGGCGACCAGAGGGAAATGGACAAGACGACCCGAGGGAAATGGACAAGACGACCCGAGGGAAATGGACAAGACGACCCGCGGGAAATGGACAAGACGACCCGAGGGAAATGGACAAGGTGACCCGAGGGAAATGGACAAGACGACCCGCGGGAAATGGACAAAGACAGACGACCCGAGGGAAATGGACAAAGACAGACAGATCATTTCATAAATGGGCAGATAGATACAACATGGGTATACACTAAATGGTTACAAGGGGTATTGCATAACAGCAGGGGGGCATGGATTACCAATTTGCATCGTTGCCGACTTGGATCATTCCAGTGTTTATTGGTGCCCAATGGGAAAGACATTAATTCGAAGGAGTTCATTTTATTTAAGTACATTTAAGTACAACACATGAGTTACCTCCTACCCTAAGTCCATTAGCTTGATTGTTCCCTTTAGAGCTGAATAGCAGCTGGACCTATAAATTAGTTGCATTAAGGTAGGTCTCAGACTATTATTATTATTATCAGACTAGAGGGTATGCGTGTGACATTATCATCATACCCGGAAGTTATGCGGGAACATAGAGGGTATGCATGCGCATACAGTAACCTCTATAACCAACCAGGGCCAAGTATTCAAATATGAGGGTGGGACATTGCAAAAGAAAGAAGAAAATCGAATACTAAGAGGGACGAGAATATAATATCCACGCAGTGATATTAGTATTGCTACGCGATGCTAGGTTTTAGCTACTATAGCCATTTGGTGTACTCAACATGTCCGGGTTCACAATGGGGCTCTATGGGCTGGCTACTTGACTATTATGAGGATTGTAGTCCAAGAAGGAAGTGAGCCCAGTGTTCATGACATCAGAGACGCTGGGCTCACTGCTAAAATCTAAAATATCTAAAACCACAAATTACACACATAAAGACCCCCAGGAAAGTGTTCTACATCTTCTAAACGTCATTAACATATATTCTTTTGCGAAAAGAGTGAAGTGTCCCTTTAAGTTAGTGCATTATTGATGTGTTTACATTTCCATGTGATAATTGTGTGTCAGCTGGCTTTGTAGCACCTAAATCCCTATATTAGGTGCTTCTGGCTGCTGACGGTTGAGGATGAGGTTTAGACGTGTGCTGAAACTGAAAGAACTGATGTCCAGAATGTCTGTTGAGTGAATATTAAATTTCACTTTACCTTACACAATCCTATAATTTGAATGCAAATAACATAAATAACAAACAGTAAAACGTGGTGAATGCAACAGCCCCTGTCTGCACAGTCAGAAAACTGTTTGCCTCCTATCAGCGTCAGCAACACCTGCAATTCATTAGGACAGGGTTAAATACCATCCCTGTAACTATGGCAACCTAGGCCTTGATTGATAAATTGGCATTGCCCTGTAGTGACATCACAGAGACGATGAGGCTCAAATGGCTCTTACACACCAGCCCCCAATTGCTACTGGTGTGAAAAACAGAGCAATTTTAAAAAACAAAAAATACAAAGAGCCATTAAAACCAAAATGCCATGAACAAAACAAAATACAACCTTTTAAGCAATAAATCATATTCATTTCAAAACTCAAACTCAAATAGTTTTACACAAGCAGAGTTTTAGGTGACATTCACACCAGAGAGCTTTGCTGCGATTAAAACGAATCCTGCTGCGCATTGTCAGAAAGTGCACTTCGTTTGGCAGGTGTGAAAGCTCATTCGAAATCTAATGCGTATCAAAGAACCGCATTCTACTCCGAGCAAAAACGGGGGTTTCGCTTCGCTTCCAATCGCACTAGATTACGATTCTGTGCAGGTGTGAATGCAATCCGCAGTAAATAAAGGAAATGAAGCAAACAATGGGTGAGGAGCTGAACACAGTTGGAGACGGAGAGGGCATATTTTACGCAGCGCAAAGATGTCCCGTTACCGTGGATAGACGTGGTCGAATGAGCAGACTGAAGCCCTGATCGAAATGAGGACGAGTACATTAATCAATTGCTTAAGGAAACACATAAAAACACTGCAGTGTATTATAGCCTAGAGAATATTCTGTCTGTCTGTCTGTGCGTGCGGTAAACATGGAGTGCTGTCACTGTGTGGGGAGTAGGGACTTACATCTCGATAAACTTGTAAACATTTTGCGCTGCTGTCTGTTAACAGTGCGTGGCTGCGTGCGGAGAGAGAGAGAGAGAGAGAGAGAGGGGGGGGGGGGGGGTCCAGTCCCAGACGGCACGACACATGCACGTTATGAGTATAATTGTATCACCATAGATTCACTGTGTAGGCTAGTTTATGAATGGAACACATTGATAAAGGTCCCCCCTGCTGCGTTTCCAATTGCTGCGGATGACAGTGTGAAGGCAAACCGCAGTAAATTCAATATGCAAGAAGTCCCAATTCTCCTCCCATTCGCATCGAGTCTACCGAAGTATTAGGTGAGAATGTGACCTTAGAGAGGGGGTGAATGAATTTCATGTTCTGCTTTTATCCGTGCTTTTATCCGTTTCTTACTTGAGCTCTCCCATCTTCTTTTTGTCCCCTTTCTTGAGCTCTGCCATCTTTTCTTTCTCTTTCTTTGGCGCTGCCATTTTCCTCTCTTTCTCTCCTTTGAGCGTGTAGCTGCCATCTTCTTGGCAACAGGCTTCTTGGCTTTCATCTTCTTGGGCCCTTTAGCCGCGGTCTGGATCAGAGTGTCTTTTGCTACCACTGCCAGGCTCTTGACCGCAAGCTCAGCGCTGCTGGGGCCAGTCTTCTTGGGTCGTGGAGCTGCTGCCTTCTTGGCCTTGGCTGGAGCTGGAGCTGGAGAGAAGGATGGCCTTTCTGCTGGAGCTGGAGAGAAGGATGGCCTTTCTGCACTAAGTGGCCCTTTCACCACTTTTCTGACAGCTGATTCTTCAGCCAAGTTGCTGCTGATCATGGCATCTTGCTCTGCCTGCATCTCCTGTGACCTCGGACTCGGAGCCTCAGCCTGGTGAGCAAGCTCCTCCTCCACATGTGTCCTCAGACTCGTGAGAAGCAACACAATTCTCACTATCAAATGATGACGACATCATCATGGCCAGTAGCGAAACTACCTGGAAGTGGGCCCCGGTGCAAATATTTTTTGTGGGCCCCCTAAAATATAATAATAATACTAATAATGTGCTGCGGGGGGGGGGGGGGGGGGGTGCGATGCGATGTAAAATGATGCGTAGCGCTTCATTGTACCAAATGCGTCTTTGAACTGTACCTAAGCGATCTGATAGTAAAATATTCAATCAATTTGCATGTTTCACTTTCAATCATTCTGTATCTGTGTATCTGTAGGACTGCAGGGCTGCAGCCTACAGGCTATCAGAAATGACTTTGGACAGATGGAAAAAACTTTAGTTAAACTTGCAGAGTGACATTACTTTACCTGGGTTACATCTTCTGATAGTGCTGACATGACATAATAATCCCATCTAGTGTTTCATTAGCGCGACGGAACGTGACAGAATAGGCTACAGCTGAGCTATGTTGTGCTGCTGACAGGCAGCGCATGAACACAAACACACACGTTGAAACAAGGTGGTAAAAATACCAAGAAGGAGTGGACAGTGATGTCACTGTTATGCAACACGGAAGTAGTATGGACTTGAAGCTGTTTATAAACAAGTTATCAGTGACATCACTGACGAATCCTTGGTGTTACTCTTCCTGCGACCGATAGCCCCTGAAACCAGGCTTTCACCGTCGTCCTGACTCTTTTTTTTCCTTTTTCTTCCCCTTCATGGGCCCCTTGGGGGCGCTGGGCCCCGGTGCATCGCACCGGTTGCACCGTCGATAGTTTCGCTACTGATCATGGCAATGCGCGTCCAACCACCCGTCCCGATTGGCTTCAAAATACCTTTGTCTATGGTAGTCAATTATCTTCTGAATAGGTACTGGAGGTTCATCATTCAACCAGTCATCCATGTTACAGTCTTGTGACTCTTGTCCAAAACACGCAAAGTCTGTTAAAGCTTGTTCAATGCATTGGACTTAAGTTTGTAACGGCGGGCGACAGCCATGTGCCACTGAAACATACCACACACTTGATCGTCCGTCAGTGTTGGAGGGATGCGAGTGCCGTGCAGTCCGGTCCCGATCGCTGGTGCTGGCTGCTGCGTGAGCCTTGACCACCTGTATTTACTTAGAACAAGATAATAAAGATGACCTTGAATTTGACCGTGGGAAGTTAGCGCCACTGCATTAGCAATGATTAGATGAGGTCAAGATTAGGTCAAGATTACTTGGACCCCCAGCCAAAGGAGTCCATTTGGTTCCACGTACACTCTCTGAGTCATTTCCATTTGTTTCCATTTGTACAGACTTGTAGATATTATGTTATTGTTCTATAATGGAAGTGAATGGTGGTCAGATTGGACTGAAACCTTACCCAAGGACTCATGTGTCATAGATACAGTATAAGATACAACATAGAGCCGAGTCGTCTATAAGAGAGTCATGAAGAACATGAAGGGTCACACCCATACAGGAGCCATGACCTTTCTTGTCCTGTTTGGATTTTCTTTTGTTTTTTAATGGGTTGTATTTGCCTGTTGTTGTTAATGGTCCTGGCTGCCAGTTCCCAACTGAGGTCGTGTAAGAGTTCAGACTGCTCCAGATCGTACTGAATAACTGCTAGTTTGCATATCGTCTTCAGACTAGGACTCAAGTACAATATGTACAGGTCATCATTGGATCCTCCAAAGACGATGATGCGATCTCCCACCATGCAACAGAACATGCTACGAATTGAACTCGGGCCTTTCCCTTGGGCTCAACCTTCTTCCAGCATAAGCTCTCTGGGTTGAATTTCCACAGATCATTTAAGTCCTGGTCAAATGTGTTGCACCCAAATAATGGTGGCAGAGTAATCTGATGAAGCAGGTGGTGGAGTGCCTCTGGTGTTAATTAAAGTCCAGACCAGTGTGGTGGTGTCCAACTTGTAGATGTCATTAGTGTGTTCAGTCTTTGTCCATCCTCCATAGATATACATGAACTTCCCCAAACAACCTTTAACTTGAACCATCTGTAGGCGTCCACATCAAATGCATAAAGCACATTGCAGTAAGGAAACCCTCCCCAGATGTAGATGGTATCTTCTATCACTACAGCTGTGTGGCCCATGCGTCTGGAGGGAACCTCAAGGTGATCTCTTTCATTTGTCACTGGTGGCAACGTCCTCCAACCTAAAGACACTGTGTTGAAAATGTGAACCTTAATCTGATCGAACCATTAAAAAGCAGTATGTGTCCACTGTCACAGCAGAAGACCAAAGAGATCTCACTCTCTTTGATCCTTTCAGGTGAACTGTCCAGCACAACATTTAATTCTCACATGCAGCCAACCAGAAAGGGCTGAAGAGACGGTTGAGTTCTGTATGTCTTCAATGTCGAAAGAGAAAGTATCTCTGTGCTACTCTGAGCTCAATGGTCCACCGCTTCTCCTTTTGTGTCTGAACTTGGCTCTTTAATATTGTGCTTAGGAGGATGCTTATGTCACCTTGCTCATGTCACAATGACTCAACCATAACCATATATCGAGTTCCCAGTGCAGACATCAGATCCAAACAAAACGTGTCAGCATGACATCAGACTCAAACGAATCAATTGGTTTGTAGTTCACATATCTCGATTATACTGTGCAACCAAACCGACCAACTTCAAACTTGGCGTTGAGTTAAATGGTAAATGGTAAATGGTGCATTTATAGATTGTGCATTACATTGTGCATTACATTCACCCATTCACACATACACATTCATACACTGATGGCGGCGGAAATCATGCAAAGAACCACATCAGGAGCAATTAGGGGTTCTTGCTCAAGGACACTTCGACACTAACTCTGGGGGAGCCCGGGGCGAACTGGAAACCTTGCGGTTACCATCCAGCCACTCTACCCCTGAGCCACCGCTGCCCTCAGTTGATCAGAGTTGATCAGAAAGGCGTTGTCCATAAATGCTGAACTGACCGATAAGGATGCCCATATACTGTATAGGCATATAATATGGAGATCAGGTTGTCAGAGCCACATCTGACCGCTATGGACATATTTGGGCATATACTGATGACGTCAGGGATCTCCATAAATGGGCATAACATTGACAAGGACAGACAGATACAGAGCAGTCTTGTCAGCGGCAGGAAAGAGCTTACTTGGGCTGGCAGATGCCTGCTTTGCCTCTACAGTGCCTATACGCTTCTAGTACAACATTACAAGGCCTAATGCATAACCGTGGTGGGGGGCATGCATCCCCAATTTTCATTGTTCCCAACTTGTATAGTTCTCGAGTGGATCGGTGCCCAGCGGGAGAGAATGGAGGGAAGGGAAAAGATGGCATTAATTATAATGGATGAATTTACGTAATTAAAACACATGGTTTACCTCCTACCTAAGTCAATTTAGCTTGATTGTTCCCTTTAAGTTTTCCCTGTAGAGCTGAATAGCAGCTGGACCTAATTGTATCTATAAATTAGTTGCATGTGGTGGTAGGTCCCATATGTCCTTATGGTTGCTTTCGTTGTTCATTTAAATTGCTTAGGTAATTGTGTCTGTGTTTGGAAGAACATGTGTTATTCTGCCTGTATTTTGTATACTAGAGTGAAGATAGGATAGGAAACAAGGAGAGAGAGATGGAGAGTGACACACAGCAAAAGTTTTCCGGCTAGGGAATTGAACCCGCAACTTGCTGTCAGGTGTTACATTAGAGCCTATAATGTGGTATGCACCTCAACCACTAGGCCATAGTGTTTTTTAAGTTTTTTATATTTTGACTAACAACAAGCCATATGTTCTATAAGCTATGTTTTTTACCAGCGGCTTGAAAAGCGCTGGTCTATGAATACCCATGAAAACTTCACGACAGATCGACATGCTAGTCATACTGACGCGTAGTTCTGTAGTTCTGATTGGCTGCCTTTCTACGCAACCAGACACTTTTAATGCCATCGTCTAAACGGTCGCGCGAGTGGCGCCGCCGCCATGATGCCTCAGCGCAGCAAAGCAGAGCACACCGGAGCACACCCGCTGATTTAACAGTAACACATTTGAGTCTTAGTCGACTCACTGTAACCGCGGACACCCACGCAGACTACCACGGACCCCCGCGCCGACCTCCGCGCCTCCGCGGGGACCCCTGTGATTTTGACACATATGAGAGATGTTCTTTGTACCTGCCAAGCCAATGTCAACAGTACAACCGACAGCTGTGCGTGAGGTGCAACATATAATGGTTTGTGCTACCTGAGAGTGTACAAATACAACCAAATGGACCCATAACAGTCCATTTGTACAGTCTCAGAGTTTATTGTTATAAAAGGGTCCTTTGGTTCCATTTGTAGTAGGCTAAGAAGGCTACACACTGTCACAGTTACAGAGTCACCTCGTCAGATCCTGATGTTGTTAACTCATTCAGTGGACACCAAAGTGTAGAGGTTGCATTGTGCCATTTTTGGCCATTGTGACAAATACAAGAAAATGAAAATCTGTTATGCACGTCATGTGTAAATAAGTTATTATTATTTATTTTTTAAGGCGTCATTAGGCGTCAGTGCCAACGGGATACATTAAAGAAAGGCGTCAGGAGGCATCACATGGCACTGGGTGTTAACTTGTTTCCACACACATAAATACAGATATTTACATTTCATAGCACAATTCTGTAAGGCAGCCGCTGGTAATTAACTGATAATTGATCAGTTCTTGTTTTTACACTAATACAGCATCGTCTTATGTCAAATATCCTGATTTAATTAATAATATGAACCCTGGTGTACATTTGAAAACAGACAATCTACAACCTCAGTTGTGAGCTTGTAAATCTGCAAATTTCGGGAAAGAGATTTAGCGTAGAGGGAAAAACTAGCATACGTACAGTAGTGTAACCAGAGCCCAGCCCACAAGTTCAAAACTTAGATTTTTCGAAGATTATTAGATCCTGAATATCAGTGATCTAATCCTATTGCTATCTAGTGAATATGAACAGCAAAATAAGGGAGCCGGAGAGTATAGCAAGTTAGAGCCATCATGTCCTTGACATGAAATAGTTTGATAACCACTTTAGTCAGTGGCAGCACAGATGGAAAGATTGTAGGCCTACAAAATGCAACTCTGTGTTCACACACGCACGCACGCACGCACGCACACACACACACACACACACACACGCACACACACGCGCACACACACACACGCACACACACACACGCACACACACACACAGGCGCCTATAAGAGACCACAAGGTGTGTTTTCCTCTTTTGACAAATATGTTTGTTCAAACAATCAAGCAATAATCAATTAATTCATTAAATCAATCAAGCAATACATAAATAATTAATTCAATCAATCAATCACTTAATGAAAGCAGGGAATCACCAAAAATATTTACCGTAAAACATGAAAGGATAGCAGACAATCAAACATCACATGTCAAAAACAGCATAGTTACAGTAGTGCTTCTTACTAGCGCTCATAAAGAGGTCTATTTTTAGCAGTGGGTGCCATGTGGATTTGTGCTATTATCTTTTGAGTTGCTATAAGCTACATCTGTACAGTTCAGCATAGACAGAGTACATGCAGTATGCTAACGCAATAACAGCACGGCAGCAAACATGTTCAGAGTGGGCATACAAAGGCTGAGAATACCTCTGACCTTTGCCAGCCTTGCCAGGTAGGTTTTCCGTTTTTTCCGTTTTCGTTTTTACGTAGTACTTGCATAGATCAGTTGCGTACTTGTTATATTATATTATTATGATTGTTTTATTTATTTTTTGAAAGCCATGGGGATTAGACTGGTAACTCTGAGCTCATGCCGACTTGTATTTTCCACATTGGTATCAAAATGGAATAGAATAGTAAAAAAATTAAGCAAAAGAGCAAATTATAACACAATCCAACACTAAAGCCCGATCTATAGGCTAGGTAGTACAGTATATATAAAACACAAAAATAGAAAATCCACAAGCTTACTTACAACACATGGCGATGCATTGTGAGCTTGTATAGATATGCTTCTTTCCTGAGAATGGAATGTAATCACATCCACAAGGATAGAAATGCTGAATATATGGATATGTAATTTGGCATATAAACGGTTCAATACCATTCACACACATCATTACTATAAGGTACACGGAGAACAGAGCGGAAATCTGTAACTCATTGCATTATTAAGATTATTTTGAACCGTGTATGGTAGAGTAAAAACATAACTAGCACATTTGCAAAACATTATCATTTAGCCTACCAATCTGTAGGAGTATATTCAAATAATAACTATCTGTATGAGTATGTTAATACAATATAACTATAGTACAACAGTGGTAGAGTTAAATATAATGTAGTACATCGTATGGTCGAGTATGTTGGTAAAATATAAGTTGCCTGATTCCTTATTTAGATATTTGATATAATTTGATCATAATAATAACTATATACAAACCCATTGTAACTCCAAACTCCATTTTAACTATGTTAGATTCATCAAAAACACCTATTCTTGGTTCTGGTGACTTATACTGCTCTCCTAGTAGGCCTACATAAGGGGCCATGTTTTATCAATACATTTTTTGGGTATATTATTTCATTTCCTCCAAGTAACAGTATCTCTTATCATCATACGTCATCATAAATCATCTCATGCTGGCCATTCACAATTTGTGTTTACACACTCTTGTCTTCAATGTTTGTGTTTTCACACTTTTGTCTTCAATGTTTGTGTTTACAGACTTTTGTCTTGTCTGCCCTCAAAGTTGGACATAGTAGGGCCAAGCGCTCCTCAAGAACATGCCCCCTCACGTATTAGGACAATAGGCCTATCAGTCACCAGCAGTGTTGCACGCGGTACCATGCCGTCCGTCCAGAGATTTTTCAGGATCACATGCCCGCAAATGCATTGATCAAAAAACACCATTAAGTTCGCACCTGAAAAAAGTTCACAATGGCTACCGACTCCGAGTGACGAGTGTCACACCAGCGTGCATGAAAACATTTGAAGCGAGAAATAGTCTAGACAATGCAGAAAATTTATTTTAATTGATCAACACTTCCTTGTTTTTCGAGGCGACCGAGTTGCGATCGGCTGGCAGACGGAGCGCGTCTGGCTTTCAGAAATTACGTCATATGCCAGCCAAGTCTACTGTATATGGACTTTAATGTTTGTTTAGAGCACTTTACACAAACATACAGGTAACAGCCAAACATATAGTGACAGTCAAGTTTATGGACTTTTAAAGTTTGTTTAAACAAACATTGTTGTTGTTGAGTGAATTGAGGTGCCCCTCAATTCACACAAGTGTGATTTTTTTAACAACGACCATAGCAAACTGACAATTATCCCTTGCATAGTATGTGCAATGATTGGATGTGGTCTCCGCATTGAGACATGGGGATTAGAGTGGTATAGGCAGGCAGGCTATGGTAGATCTATACTGTACAGAAGTAGCCTATAGGACCTATAGATAGGAGACTGATTTTCAAAGTGGGAATGGAACCAAACTCTGAGTGTGCAGATGGAACCAAATTAACCCATGAGACCTGTGGGTAAAATAAAATAAAATAAAATAAAATAAAATAAAATAAAATAAAATAAAATAAAATAAAATAAAATAAAATAAAATAAAATAAAATAAAATAAAATAAAATAAAATAAAATAAAATAAAATAAAATAAAATAAAATAAAATAAAATAAAATAAAATAAAATAAATGCCGGGACCAAAATATTTGGTCCCTTTTGGGGACCCCCTGGAACACTCTTAAGAGACCTGGGGGTCCCCGGACCCCACTTCGAGAACCACTATCCTACCTCATCAAACTTAGTGAAAAGGTCCAGAATGCACCACTGGGTCTCTCTCAAAAACGATACGGATTGCAGTCATTGCACGTTTTAACACTTTTTCCCCTCTCTTGTTTTGGGTGACTGACGGTTGTTACGCAATAGAGTACGTACGCACACACACACACACACACGCACGCACACAAACGGCGTGCGCCTCAGCCGTTTGGTTTGGGATATACGGTGATCACCGCAGCCATCATGGCGCACGGCGACGACGCGACGCGGATGCTGGACGGATTATAAACGGACAGAGTGAGAGAAAGAAAGGGAGAGAGGCGAAAAAACAAGGGAAAAGCACCATGCCAACGCTGGGTGTCTTTATAAAAGGAGCTGTCCTCATTAGCAGGTAAACAACATGCCTGGCATGGCTTGGATAGACTAGGGCTATTTGGCGACACAGTTGTCCAACAGTAGAATTATACTGACCCTTACCACCGAATAGCCTACATATCTACAGGATATGCACGAAGAAAACAACAACATATAGGGTTAATTTATATCTCATTTGTAGATTTGATAAAGGAGTTGTGATCATTATTAGCAGGTAAACAAACAGCAGCGGCCGTACTGGCAAGGATTAATTTGGCGATAGCCTGCATTGTCTATATATAATTATAAGCCTATATTATATCATTGTAAAAATATACATCTATTGGGGTTTTATGTGGAGGAGCCCGAGATATAGGCTTCATTCGTATCTTATCTCAAAGGAGCTGTCATCATTATTAGCAGCAGGTAAACAAACACATGCGGGCCAGTGATACCCTCGTGGTGGTGCTGCCTGGATAATGTGATATAGCTGGAAGAATAGCTGTAATTAATTTCAGACGCGTCTGTGGGGAAAAGACAACGTGACGCCAGTGTCTAGCACAGTGTCCCCTTATAATCGTATTCCATATGAGTTTATGTGGAAATGTTTTCTTTATTCAGAGTGGGCATATAGAAGGAATTGCCTTTCTGCTGGGTCTGCGGATGGACAGTTGGCGGTTCTGAACGGACAGCGACATTTAGTGTATAGCCTATCCTATGCACGATCTTACCCACACCTCACGACCTACACGGACAGTAGTCATGGGCTATATGTATAAACCACTGGTTCTAAAACACTCGGGGACACATTTTAACGGGTCCGTTTATTTCTCCTACGCCCATCTTTCCGGATTTGTGTAGGCCAACACAAACATTGGCTTGTGATTGGCTGTCTCCTGTCTGGCAGATCACCCCATAGTGATGATTTGATTGGCTGAGCAACGTACATATTGAAGATAAAAGTGAGGGCAGAAAATTGAATGACATTTATGATGATTTGATTGGTTGAGCACGGAATGTGATGTATGATGATAAGAGCACCCCTCAAAAGTAAGAATATTTATGAATTACAAACAACTTTAAAAAAACATTTTTTTCAGTAATTTCATGAAGAAACATGTGAGCCCAGTGTCCATGACATCAGAGACACTGGGCTCACTGCTAAAATCTAAAATATCTAAAACCACATATTACACACCCTTTGCAAAAAGGGTGTCCCTTTAATCATATTCCATCATACCGGTATTCAATGGCTTTTGGAGAGAAAAGAGACAGATCCAGGGAAGGTGTGTGTGTGTCTAATGTATATCCATTTGACGCTCGTTTACGCTTGTTCTGCACTGCACTGTCAAATAGGCCTACATCTGGCTTATAGATATGTGTTCAAGCTGTTGTTAATGACTAGGCTACACTTGGTTGGTTGTGTGTAAATTACCTTTATATGTGTTTTATAAATAAAGCACTTTTAGTAGTCCTGGGTTCGATTGTTGCTGGGGACGCTGGGGGCGTGTTCTCTCCTCTGCATCATCAGTGCCCATACCCTGTGGGGTTGGCAAAAGGGCCTTTCTGTGTGGAGTTTGCATGTTCTCCCCGTGTTCCCTGGGTAGGTACTGCCTCCCCCCTGGCCTGATGGAGGGGAAAGGAACTGATAGAATAACGTGTTCCTTACACGTGCTACGTCCAACTGGGGAAACTCCCCCCTGTCAGGTGAAAAGCAGCGGCTTGGACTCCTCATGCATGGAAGGAAGCATGAGGTCAGTCCGTTGCTCTCCACATATTAGCAGATTGTGTGTAGCACCCAGGTTTACATTAGACAATTGACACTGCGGATGAAAGAAATGGGTTACAAAATTGTGGGATAAAAACAATAAAGGGACAATACATTGTCAATATGGGACAATTTCCAATTTCAAGGGACAGAAAACCCTAAACCCTAGATTTAGACCCTATGTTTTGTTCTCTTCTTGACATTTTAAGGCTTGGTGATGATAAGAGGTGGGGGTCACTATTTCGAAGGTGAAATGTGAACTTTGAACTTTGAATGCTAAAGAACTCACCACTGGGTCTCTCTCTCATCTTTAAGCCCAAACCACACCAACAAGCCTTATTATTGTTTGTTTTGGGTGACCGCCCGCTGTTACGCAATAGAGAACGCAACACATGCACGCACGCAGACACACTACCTTGAAAATGAAGCTATTCTACTTCCTCCCAGTGGAGCTGTTCTCATGTCATTGTCTTTCACGGAAATGGGAACGTGGCACCCCAAATCTCGCCTCAAAAATAGCAGAGGTGCTTTTGAGTCCAGCACCGTTTCTTTCAACAATATTGTGGGAGTGTGCATATTATGCTATACCTCTTTCTTTACAGTAGATCTCTCCTCTCCATACAGGACATTGATGGGACCATCGGGAGTTGATCGTGCCGTGTATTCCGTGGAGTTTAACGAGTGTGAGAATGGCCTGGGTAAGTGATCCCTGTTCACTCAAACTGTCACTGTCACAAAAGGGGGGGGGGGGGTGTTAACCTATTGTTTTTGAGTGGTGTAAACCACTCCTACGACTGGCTTTGTTAGTTTACGTGTCTGTCTGTCTGTCTGTCTGTCTGTGCTCAAAAAATGAGCATGGTTGCTACGGTCACCCAGTTCACCCGGGTGTGATTTCATTACGTCAGACATTACGTCAGATCAGAGCTGATCAGGCTATATAAGACCTTACACCACTCAGTTCACACGGGTGTGATTTTTATTTAGTCACAAGCTCTTGTTAATACTTGGTTCAATGATCATAACTTCAACACTTAAAACAAAAAGTAGCAAAAACAGCAGATCTACAAGCTCACAGTGTGTCGCTTTTACAACACGTTGTGAACTTATAGATCGGCTGTATTTGCTACTTTTTTGTGTTCTACCGTGTTACAAAAAAGTTAATTTACAAAGAAGTCGAGATATGGAGATACAAGGTTTCTGCCCAAAAGCAACGCACCACCAGTGGTGGAAAAAATAAATACTCAAATGTTTTAGTTTAATACTGCAATGCAGACTGGTATTCAAAATGTACTTGAGTAAAAGTGTTGGAAGTAAAAGTACTCATTATGTAGAATGTTCTATTAGCAGTGTATAAGAATCTTTTGAATATAGCAGATCTACAAGCTCACAATGTGTCCAAAGGCGTTAATGCATGTTCTTTCCACCACTTCAAACGTCACTGTACGTTGTACTGTACAATGCAGCACGTTTTCCAATGGATTCAATGGATAGACGCTTTATGGTCCTCAAGGGAAATTCACAGGGAATTCTTTTCCACGAGTCGATGTAAAAAAGCAAAGACATGATCCAATGAATCCTGTGAGTCTTATAAAAACACCTTGACACCACAGAGAAGATTAACTACCTAAACCTATATACTACACTGACTGGGGTCCCCCAGGGATATGAATTAGGGCCCCTACTTTCTTTCCTCCTTCTAAAAGCCCAGAAGTGGACTCTGGGCAGTGGTGTAAAGTAGCTAAGTACATTTATTTAAGTTCTGTACTTAATTACATTTTTGAGTTTTGCTTTTTACTTTACTGGAGTATTTCCAATTTTCAGTACTTTTACGTCTACTCCACTACATCTCAGAGGAAAATATTATACTTTTACTTCACTACAATCATTTGAAAACATTGAAAAAGACAATCTACATTAAATGTGTTACCATGTGACACATTGTGAGCTTGTAGATCTGTGTTTTTCAAAACATTTTATACATTTAAAAACTGAAATGGGAAATGGGACCTTCTGCATTATGAGTAGTTTCCACTTTTGGTACTTTAAGTACATTTCACTATAACTCACAACGTGTCGCATTGCGACACATTGTGAGCTTGTAAATCTGTTCTTTTCAAATAGCCAAAGTTTAAATAGGTCTGAGAAGTGGTTTATGTATGTTTTGTAATAATAATCAAAATCTATAAAGTATCTAGTGACTTCAAATAGTTTTCAAATAACTGTAGAGGAGTAAAGGTATAATATTTGTCTCTGAGATGTATGAGGGAATATAAAGTATAGGACATTGGAAATACTCCAGTAAAGTAAAAAATAAAATACCTCAATTACAGTACTGAGAATGTACTTAGCATTTTTAATCCATTTCTCCCAAGCTGAAATATACACAAATATGCAGGCTGTGGCCGTCCGGTGTACACGCACGCACGCCTGCACATGCACATGCACATGCACATGCACATGCACATGCACATGCACATGCACATGCACATGCACATGCACATGCACATGCACATACACACACACACACACACACACGCGCGCGCGCACAGCTTAACGTGCGTCAGGCAAATGACACGGCTCACCGGGCCAGGTGATGACTATGATACTGATGATTATAATAAATGGCATTAACTGTAATAAAGTTACAAATCATGCAGTTTAAACAAATTACACTCCTCGCCCACTGATAACTGCATTGTGTTGACATGCATGGATGTGCTGCCTTTAATGTGCTATATTTGGTGGGGGGAAAGGCTTATCTCTGATGTGATCAGCATGTGAGGGAAGTTTGTTTGTGAAATAACACAAAATAAATGGCGGTTAGGAGTCAGAGTGTAACATACATATATCATTATCAAATATATGCCAACAAATAAAAAACAACTAACTCCATCTGCAAAGTACTTAAGCCAATAAACCAATGTTGGCAAAACAACATCATTTCCATGTAAGTGACTATGCTATGTCCATCAAACATCAGTGGTCGTTGACAGACTGAATTATTAACAGCTTGTAACCTGGGCAGGCTTTTAAATCTATTCACTTTAAAGCCTCACTGTGTTATTTTGTTGGGGTGGTTGTATTATGTCTCCCTGCTCTTCTATTGAGACATTTAGATCATGTCAAAGGTCACAGGATCAGGTCAAAGGTCACAGCTCATATAGTCACAGGTTCTGACATGAACTTTGACCTGATGGCCAAGATTCAATGTATCTCCTGAGCAAGCAAGCCAACGCTATTAGTTCAACAGCAAAAATGTCAGCACTTGAGCAGGAAACAGGGTTCAAATCCGGGGTAGGAAAGTGTGTATAGAAGTGCCACTTCTATGCACACATCTGAATGAGAATTAAATAAATACATAGATTCATTAATTAATAAATAAATAAATACAAATAAAATAAAGCTCCAATTAATCGCCAGAGTCTGACATTAGCCTACTATATTGTTATTGTCAGGTGGAAACCTTGTATAACCTTGTAATGATAGGCTATATCTGGGGAAAATAACTGTGTATCGTTAGTGTGTAGTTATAGTTACAAGCTCTTGTTAATACTTGTCATTGGTTCAATACGTTTAAGATACACCAAACCACTTTCACTTTGAAAATGTTTAAAACATAGTGAAAACAGCACATCTACAAGCGTCGCAATATGTTTGCTACTTTTGCACTACATAATAGTACATTCATTTCTGAAAAAACATAAAACAAACATAAAAATGTGGAGATGCAACAACAATTGCATTTGTGTTATATTAGTGTGTTGTCCTCAGCTGTTGTGAAAGAAACACTAATGATGCACGATTGATTGCGGTACCAGATTGTTGTTCTCGCTCACTCTTATTGTGGCTGTGCTTTTTTAAAGGTAATTAGTCAGGTATGCGGGTACTGAGGGCATTGAGGGCAAAGCTACATTTACAATTTTGAATGTCAATTCCATTTTCAGTTGCTTAATTCTGAAGTATTCAAATGTGTTTGTTTTAGGAGGTTTGAAGCTTAGTAGTGACATTGGGATGTTGGAGAACCAAGAGGTGGAATCATATAAAAAGGAGGGCTGAATTAGTCAGTCCTGACTACTGACAGCACTTTTGTTGACAAAAGAGGACATTTCCTCTTTTGTCTACAAAAAGTACATCATCTTTGCTTTGTTGCCATGCTGTCAGTTTGTTGTCAAGAATACAGCCCAAATATGTAACCTCTTCTTTGGTGGAGATTACTATGTCATCAACTCAAATCAACTCGAATGTTTGAAACCAAAAAGAATGGATTCTGTTTTACCAAAGTGTAGTGAAATGTTGTTATCGGTTAGCCAAAAATAAATAAATAATAATAATAATAATAATAATAGTAATTGTAATAATAAATAAATATTGGCGGCCAAATACATATCATGAAAGTTTGGGGGTCCTTGACATGAAAATAGTTTGAGAACCACTGATTTTGTGCAAAAACAGGGACCTCTGTTGGCCTATTAGCACCCCCTAAGGGTCAGATTAAGAGTGAGGATTTTTAGCAGCGGTATGTCGGGGGAGGGGAGGGGAGGGGGAGTGAGGGGGAAATGGGTCACCTAGCAAAGCCCCAAGCCCTTTAGCCCTGTCTGGGTTAATAACACTCAGCTCTTGTTGTGTTCAACCTTTGACTTATGCAATCCAAATCCTCAGTGTTCATTTAACTCTCAGAGCATACAAATGGAACCAAATGGATCTGTTTGGTTTCATTTGTACACCCTCAGAGTTACATTTGGTCAGGTAGGATGGCAGAGGATTTGACTCTCTCTCCCTCCCTCCCTATACCTCTCTCTCTCTCTCTCTCTCTCTCTCTCTCTCTCTCTCTCTCTCGCGTGCGTGCGTGCGTGCGTGCGTGCGTGCGTGCGTGCGTGCGTGCGTGCGGATTCATATAGGAGTGCTTTATGTGTGGATTAGCATTATATACATTCAATCTGAAATAGTACATCAAATGCAATACAGGCTGCTCAAAAGTAAATAGCCCTAAATTATAGCTCAGTGTAGAATTGGCCTATAGTGAATGTGATAGGCTACAATAAAATAAAATATCTAGGCAATTTTACTCATATGGATCAACTATATGAGTTAAACTGATGGTTTAAATAGTACAAATTTGTCCATAAGTTCTTATATGACGCGATCTAAGATTCCCATATGGGGATTCCAATACAAAAAAGTAATGCCGTGACCGAGGAGTAGTTGGAGTGAGGTCAGGACTTGGGTATCCTCTATGCCTCCCTGCTAGTGGGAGTGACGTCAGGACTTGGGTACTCTATGCCTCCCTGCTAGTGGGAGTGACGTCAGGACTTGGGTACTCTATGCCTCCCTGCTAGTAGTGGGAGTGACGTCAGGACTTGGGTACTCTATGCCTCCCTGCTTGACACTCAGCATCAAGGGTTGGATTGGCGTATAAGTCCCGGCTGCGACATAGCGTCATGTCCTTGGGGTGTGCTTGTACATCAAGCTGCCTCCTGCCCTATTGGAGCCTCTTACTAATGCAGCGGAAATAGCAGATCTACAAGACTCACAATGCGTCACATTGCGTGCGCGCATGTGTGTGTGTAGTTTTGTTATGTTTTGTTAACATCTTAAAGTGTGTTTTAACAAGAGCTTGTGACTAAATAATAAACTACATGGGGATTGCATATAGTTGAAACAGACGTTCTTGTCCCCCACACTTCCTGAACAGTTTTGGACATACACGGTTTTCTGCGTGACAGCTAAATGATATAGTGTGCTTTCTAAAGGCGTTGTATACTTTGATTTTGACAGATTTATTAACCGTACAAACACATACTCTACCGGTACAGACACATAAAACATGGATCTTTTTTAAATGAAAGCCTGCCACAGAGAGATAAAGTCTAAAAAAACACATAACACTGCCAGTGTGTGTGTGTGTGCGTGCGTGCGTGCGTGCGTGCGTGGACGTGCTAACCCATCTAGAGCAAAGCCAATTTTCAGGTGAGAGACATAAGCTGCTTAAATGGATCCAGCCGCAGCACACGTGAAAAAACATGCAACCTGTCAAAACACAACCTGCACTATAGTCTCATTTCTACACCGTCATACTGTCGCTATCGACAAACAAACAACCTAACATGTGCCATGTCTTACCCGTATATAGCGGGTTTAGAACCTTCCATAAACGGTTTATTGCGGCCACACAATCCACTATACATTTTGCCGACTCCTATATTTGCGGGTGGAGGTGTGTTTGTGGGTGTGTTGATGCACTTTCCTTGAAATTGCTATCTTGCCCACACACTGGCACACAGGTTTAGGACAGCGGAAAGTGCCTCCTCAAACCACCCGCAATGCGAATTCCGTTTGATAGAAGACGGCACTCCTGAGTTGGAGCTGCCTTGATGCACAATGTTGCAGAACATTCACAGCTCAGAGGTCTCGTTCTGTCTTAACTTATTTGTGTCCATTGTGTTTATCAGGGCCAAATTAGCCATTGGGCCAGTGGGGCCTTGGCCAGGAGCCCTTGGCTCTCAGGGGCCCTTTGAGGAAACTGGATCGCGCGGCACTTGGTTTGAGGCCCTTTATTGGCCATTATTGTGTTAGATTTAGGTCAAAAAGTAAATTCTGCGCGTACATGCGCTAGGGGCCCCCCCAAACACTTACCGGCCCAGGGGCCCTTGTGGGGGTTAATCCGTCCCTGGTGTTTATATAATTGTCTATTCAAAGAAGTTATTTGATTTGTGCCGCATTGTGCGCGATTCTATTTGCTCGTTCGGTATCATCACTCCATTGCGCAGCAAATATTTCATGGATTAGAATAGTATAAGATTCCCCATAATCAGTAACACGTACTGTAGATGATACATACTACAAATGTGGTTTTATTGAAAGGCAATTAACAGCTATATGGTAAGGAAGCAACAGGTGTCATTTCCAATGTTCCAATGCTCCGTACAGGAAGGCTGTTTAATTAATCGGAACTTTGCTTTTCGCTTGATACCGTTTCATACCGAGACAATAATCTTTTTTTAATGCTTCAGATTCGAGCGAGTTATGGCTTAATGAAATGACAAGTGCTCTTGGCTGTTATGCATCCATATGGTTTTGTGTGCGGTGACGGCACAACATTCACAGACAAAAATATGACAATATTTTTGTCTTAGTTTCAGTCATCATAGCTTAGTTATTTAGTTTTTGTCAGTACATAAAGTGGTTGACCTACATTTTCCATCACAGTTTTAGTTTGAACACACTGCTACGCCCCCCCACAGTGGTAACACATTTGACTGGGAACCCCCTTTGTGTGTGTGTGTGTGTGTGTGGGGGGGGTGATCATGTACAGTACTTGGCCTGCTTCTTTTGGGCTTGTTTTCATCGACCTGGCTGCTTGTTTCCCTTGCCATTATGTGACTTGATAAAACCATGGGCTCATGTTCCGAGCATTGTGGGAGGCTGCAGGTGAATTGATTCTGAGCCCAGACAGTAGTTGTACACATCCAACTATTCCCCCTGGGAGGCAAACACCTGGTGATGATGGCATGGGGAAGAACAAAAAAGAACTATACCCTATGACAAGATATAGCTTGAGGAGAGCCATCTGCCTCTCTACTGCATGGTGTGTGTGTGTGTGTGTGTGTGTGTGTGTGTGTGCGTGCGTGCGTGCGTGCGTGCGTGCGTGCGTGCGTGCGTGCGTGCGTGCGTGCGTGTGTGAGAGAGAGACACAGACAGACAGACAGACAGACAGACAGACAGACAGACAGACAGACAGACAGACAGACAGACAGACAGACAGACAGACAACATTTCTTCCCCAACAATAGGCGATGTACAAGCTTGTAGATCGGCTATTTTTGAGCTAACCGTTTCAAGCACACTGGGCAAAACATATAGGTTGAGTGTCTAAACACAAGTACTGCCAGAAGTACCGCCCAAGGAAATCACGTTGAGGCTCTTACAAATCTGTTTTCCATCTCCGTGCATGAAAGAATATGACGGCAGTCCCGCCGCTATAGACATTCTGTGCATTTGGAACTTGTGACAAGGCTTTTCTCCTTGGAGATTAGAAAAGGCTGGGAGCGAGGCTACACTCCAAGTGGTTATAGAATCCTCCTAAATTGGAGCTGTTTCTTGTGCTGATCTTCTTTTTTTCTCTCTACAAGGTGTGTTGTGTTGATCCAACATTCATTTGATGTAACCCTAAGCCTTTATAAGCCTGTTACTGCAGCCATTGTTCACACAGACACTGCTCTTTTGCCAGCTCTCCTTCCTGCCTGCATTTGGCAGCTTGCAAGTGTGTCCACCCCAGTGTTGTTTTCGTTGACTAAAACTAAGACGAAAAATGTTCGTCGACTACCTTTTTTCACTGACGAAAACTAAATGGAAACTAAATGAAAACTAAGCTACGATGACTAAAACTGAAACTAAATATATTGACAATTTCGTCAACAAATAAAAACTAGACTAAAATGTTAGGAAGGGACTAGTGGACAAGAGATCCAGTATAAGTCATTTTACACTTGGTTGCATGCTGAAAATAGCAGATCTACAAGCTCACAACGCGAGTGTGTAAAATCAGCCATTATAAGTGTAAAATCAGCCATTACGACGGCATCAAGGTCCGACAAAATACAAAAATACAAAAGTCCCTGCATGTAGACATATTGTAAGATGTACTTTTTTCCTTCATGGAAAAGTAGTGGAGTCAAAAGTACTGTACAATATGTGTTTTACTAAATACTTAAGTAAAGTACAGGCACTCAAACAATGTACATAAGTATAGTAACTTAGTAAATATACCTAGTTAATTTGCACCAGTGGGTTGTGGAGGTAACAGTTTCCGAAGAGAACGCCAGCCTTGTCTTCCCCAGTCTTTCACTAGCCAGCTCAGACTGGGGAATCCCGAGGCGTTCCAAGGCCAGCATGGAGATCTAGAATCCTCCATCTGGTGGTTGAGTCTGCCCCGTGGCCTCCTCCCAAAACACAGTGCTCCTGGAACACCTCCCTGGGGAACACCTCCCTGGTATGGGGAGGCGTCCAGGAGGCATCCTTATATTGCTGTTGTCGGGCAGAAACCTTGTATCTCCAAGTTTCAATTTAGCATGTTTTTTTTTGTTTTTTTGTTTTTTTATGAATATTGAACCAATTAATAATATGACTAAATAATAACTACATTGGATCCATTGGAACGCATGTTGTTTTAACACTTACTTTTTAACACTTACTTTAACTTACGTTAACTTACTTTATGTAAGTGTTTTGGACTACACAAGGCATGGCTTATCTATAGTCTGCATGCTCTCTGCTGGCCACTGAGTTTGTTTGTGTTCCAAGCCCCACCCCTTTTATGTCAACTATATATTATAAAATAAATGCATGACTATTATCTGTATATACATACAGTATATCTGTCAAAAGGATAAAGCATGTCCTTTTTGTCGATTTATTGTTAATATTCTCACTCAGAAAGATGTACAGCACTAGAAGTAGAAGTAGTTTACAGCGGTATTGTATTCTATATAGGTAGTGCATTGTGGTTTTATGATAATGACAACTGTATATTTTAATTACCAACTAGGGACGAGAGTTGAACATGGTCAATAGCTATAAACTGTACAGTATGTGTACAGTTGCTCATCGGTTTAATTCTCTGTACTGGGACTTTAATTGCAATCGACACAATATCAAATATATAATTTCCCCCTCACTTATGCTCGAGTGTTAGAAAGTGACTCGAGTTTTACATTGAAAGACACTGGTCGACGTAACTTTTCAGCAAATGGGGGGACAAAAATATATGTGTTCCAATTAGGGCATTCACTTCTAGTCATTTTTACTAGTTGACTAGTTGCCTAGTTTACTAGTCGACTAGTTGACTAGTTGTTTAACTACCTATTATGTAAAAGAAAAAAAAGAACAGATTATAATTTTTATTTTTTTTGGAAATAAATATTTGTACATTTAAAAACTGTGTACATTGGTGACTATAACTATAATCTACCTGATCTTGAGGCCTACAAAATCGGGGGAAAGAAATACACTTTTTTTTTTCTTATCAACTAGTCAACTAGTACCAACAAGGTTGACTAGTGGATTTACTAGTCGACTAGTCGACTAGCTTAATGCCCTATAGTTCCAATGGTGTCATTGGTTCAATATTTTTAAAACCCACATACACTCCGTTTTTTATTGGTTTTATTCCTTAATTTTCCAAGTGTTTTTTCCCCTAATACAGTTGTTTTTCTGTGTTGTTTTCTCATGCCCCCATGTAAAGCGTCTTTGGGTATTTAGAAAAGTGGCATATACATTTGAGATATTTGTATTAGTATTATGATTCTTGTGACCTCTTCACACTTTGGAAACAACTTATATAATGACTCCTTTTACTTCTGTGGGTTTAATAATTTGATGCAAATAACCTTTTGTACTTTTATTTAACTGTAGCTTGCTTTTTATTCATTAGTTAGTGGTTTTGGAGGCAAAGCAGCCCTCAGTGCAGTGAGGGCATTTAATGAGAAAGGCGAAACTCTTGGGTTTACCTAAAATCACACTCACATCAGAGCCAAGGATACAGTTACAATGCCTTTATTGTTTGGGGCATAACATTGCAAATTAAAATGCTATAAGCATGAGGCCTTGTCCTTATATGGCTTTTTAATTTGTAAAGTTATGCCCTAAACAATAAAGGCATTGTAACTATGTCGTCGGCTCTGATGCCAGTACGATTCAAAGTAAACCCAAGGGCTTATATTTTGTCTAGGACACTGGCTCACAATGTGGATTCCGGAGACCCCCAGGGGTACTTGAACCCTGTTGAACCCCCTGTGCAACGGTGTCCCTAGTTAAATGATGGATAGTTTGGAAATGGAGCCGTACGGGTCTGCAACTCTAAGAGTGTACAAATGGAACAGGTCCCTTTGGTTCCATTTGTACATAAAACTCATATAGGCTATAGTAATAAAGAATAAGAATCTAAGGTGGGAGATACAGAGAGTGAGACAGACAGAGATAGATTAAATACATCAACCTCTCTCTACAGCAGGACAAAATTAGCCACCCCCTGTTGCTTCTAAAGCCAATTACTGTTAACATCATGTCGGAATGTTAACAGCCAGGAAGTGAGCTAATGGAGGATAAGACACACACACACGTGCGCGCACGCACACACACGCACGCACGCACACACACACACACACACACACACACACACACACACACACACACACACACACACACACACACACACACACACACACACACACACACACACACACACCCAGTGACCCAACAAACTTGCAACAATACATGTGATTGTGAAATTGTGACATTTCACTACAGTGAAATGGGAAACAGTGAATGCAGCCAATCTGCAAGGTGACATTGAGCTTTTTCTGTGAAGCATTACTCCAAATACTTCTGTAATCTATAGTATGGCAAATTACTTTAGTGATTTACAAACTGTGATGACAGGGTGGAAGGGGATTGTGTGTTTGTGTGTGCTTGTGTGGACACAAATGCATGAACATTCATTGGAAAGTAAATAAAAGTGGTGCCTTCTGGTGGCTCAGCCAGTTATTGCACTGACCAATATGCTCTTGGGGAGGTGTGGGAGTTCTGACTGCTTCAGACCGTACTGAACAACTGCTAGCTTGCATAACATCTTCAGATTAGGACTCAAGTCCAACATGTACAGTTTACGATTAAATATGACACGATGTATGACACGATCTCTCACCATGCAACTCAGGGTTGGCTTTCCACTGATCATTGGAGCCCCTGACAAATATGTACAGCGCCCCCATCGTAGAAAAAGGCTGTATGACCACACAAGTTATGATACAAGAACAATTCTTCTGGAAGAAGCTGTGCCGAAGGTGTGCTCAGCCAACAGTTTGTCTCTGTGTCAAACACTTTGATGGTCTTGTAGTCACCTTCCTGGTCCACCCATCCCCCGAATAGAAACATCTTTGTCCCAAAAATGGTGTTAAAGTGGTAATGCTAAAGCGGGCGATGCAATGCCTCTGGTGTCAATAAGACCAGACCATTGTAGTGGTGTCCAACTTGTACATGTCATTAGTGCCTCCAGTCTGGATGTCATGCGTATCCATAGATACACATGACTCCAAGACACATGCTGAGTGCATAGTACTGCCAGTACGATTCAAACTCTGGAACAGAAACTTGGGGTTGGACCATCTGTGGGTGTCGACATCAAATGCATAAATCATTGGATTTGGCTTTCTGGCTCCCCCAGATGTAGATCATATCTTCTATCAGTACAGCTGCGTGGCCCTTTTGAAACAAGGAAACCTCAAGGGGATGTTCTCCTCTTCCAGTTGTCACTGGTGGCAACATCACAGGCGTGAAGACACTGTGTTGAAGACACACACCCCAAACTGATGCCAGTCCCTGTCCTCTCCAAATAAGTACACCATGTGTCTCACTGTAACATACAGTAAGTGACCAGATTTGACTGAGAGCCTTCCATCGCGCAAATTCCAGCTTTTCACCAGAGGAAAAGCCTGTTTTCTCAACTCGCTGTTTCTCTGCAAGACATTACTCTATAACCATATCTCCAAAGCTATCTCCAAAAAATCAATGGCAGTCCCACAGTCAAATGTCTTCTTCTTTCAGACGCAACGTCCAAGGGACCATTAAAAAACTAGTCAGAAGAAAACCAGCTGACTGTAGACTGGCCTTCCACCAGGGTCATTTATGTGTGTGTAGCTAGTAGTGAAATATTGCTTCCGATTCGGACTCCAGTATCGGGTCGAGAGGCTGCTTTTGCAGACATGTGAAAGGGGAATCTTAGGAGCTGTACCAGTTGCAGACACAGTGATCAGTTATAAGCTGGCCGACGGTGACTCTCACGTCATCATGATGTCGTCACAACAAGACAGCCATGCCCAAATATTGAATTCTAGGACAGGTATCAGGATGAACTTGCCAGTGACCAAACTGGAGAGATTGTTAGGTATTGCTGTGTAGTCTGCGTGCATTCTTAGTTTAATAGTTAAAATCACACTTGTGTAAAGTGAGCGGCGCTCATCATACATCATCATACATCACATTCCGTGCTCTGCCAATCAGCTGAGTACATTCCTATGCTCATACAGACACACAAAGCTGTGCATAGGAGTGGCTAGCGCCGCTCAAAACCACAGATAATGAATACAGAATAGCTCTATGCAGGACGCACAGGCCTCCTCAGTGCCACTGATGTACCATTGCTCCAATCTGAACCAAACTTGCCACAAACACTGTTCCGGGGTCTGCCATCAGAATAGCCATACCAGGCAACATATTTTCCCAGCAGGAGCCATGTTAAGGGCCTCCAGGGGCCACGGCACACTGTTTCTCGACTCAGCACATAATGTGGCACAAATGTAATTAAGGAGCCTGCCATGACAATAGTTCCACCAGGTGCCACATGTAACATGTTGCCCCCCCAGGGGCCATGTCAGGGCCACAGGAACACTGTTGCTCCAATCTGCCAAACGTGGCACAAACGCTGTTCTGCCATGATAATAATCACACCAAAAACCTACATTGCTCAGATATGGGACTGCAGCAGTGTTACAGCAGTG
The DNA here is from genome assembly GCF_951216825.1 of Electrona antarctica. Lineage (NCBI taxonomy): Eukaryota > Metazoa > Chordata > Actinopteri > Myctophiformes > Myctophidae > Electrona > Electrona antarctica. Next base: position 24,565,325 of record NC_136795.1, on the reverse strand, counting down.
TTTAATACTTCAAATGCTGGCCATAACTTTGACCATGCTCTGATCAGCGCAGTATAGGACTGGATTTTAAGCCTGCAAATATAGCAGTAAAGCCCAATACTTGAAATAGGCTTAAGTTGTCAATTCATAATATATTTTTGTCTGGGTCTGGGTCCCAAAGGTACAATATTTCTACTTACAATGTGGAGTGAAATCATGTGCTTGAAAAAAAGAAGGAAAAAACATCTAAAATAAAAAATAATTAACCTCAGTCTCCTCCATGGAGACTGAGGTTTGAATCCTTTACGCTGCACCTGGCTTGGTGCTCCAACAAACAAAACTGACAGTCTTAGCGGGTTGGAAGCCGGGTGGGGAGGGTGATCTCTGTGGAACTTGGAGGGATAGAGTGTCCCTCCACATATGTTACAGCCTGGTGAAACTCCAAGCGGCTGGTGTCTTCTTCTACTTCTTCTTCTTCTTCTTCTTCCAATTGTAGTTCAAATTCTGATTAATCTTCATTCTTCTTCTTCTCCGTCTTCTTCATCTTCTTCTCCGTCTTCATCTTCATATTCTTCTCTGTCTTCATCATCTTCATATTCTTCTCCGTCTTCATATTCTTCTCTGTCTTCATATTCATCATCTTCATATTCTTCCTCTCCGTCTTCTTCATCTTCATATTCTTCTTCTCTGTCCTCTTCTCTGTCATCGTCGTCGTCTTCTTCTTCTTCTGAAACATTCATGGCTGCCAGTTCCCACCTGATGTTATGTGGGAGTTCCGACACCACCAGACAGTACTGCACAACAGCTAGCTTGCATAATGTCTTCAGACTAGGACTTAAGTCTAAGATGTACAGGTTAGCTTTAAAGAGGATGATACGATCTCCCACCATGCGACAGCAAGTCCCAAACATCTTTGTTGACGGGCCTTTCCCCATGGGCTCAACCTTCTTCCAGGAAAGGGTCTCAGGATTGGCTTTCCACAGATCATTGGAGCTCCTGTGATATTTCTTATCACCAAACATGTACAGCTCTCCATTGTAGAAAAAAGTTGTATGACCACACGTAGTAATAGACACACCAGGTGGAAGAATCTTTAAAGAAAGTGTGCTCAGCCAGCAGTTGTTCTCCGTGTCAAATACTCTGAAGGTGTCGCAGTTATCCTCCTGGATCGCCCAGCCACCAAATACAAACATCTTTGTCCCGAAGATGGTGGCAGATTGATGTGATAAAGGAGGTGGCAGAGTTCCTCTGGTGTTTATCAAAGCCCAGACCACTGTGGTGGTGTCCAACTTGTAGATGTCATTAGTGCGTTCAGTCTTTGTCCATCCTCCATAGATATACATGACCTTGCCCAAGACACAGGCTGAGTGGCTGGCCCTTGCCTCTGGAACAGTCCCAGAAACCTTGGGCTTGAACCATCTGTGGGCATCCACATCAAATGCATAAAGCACGTTGCAGTAAGGAAACCCTCCCCAGATGTAGATGGTGTCTTCTATCAGCGCAGCTGTATGGCCAACGCGACTGGAGGGAACTCCAAGGGGACATTGGCCTCCTTCAGTTGTCACTGGTGGCAACTTCAACCAGCGCAAAGACACTGAGTTGAAGACGTGTACCTCAATCTGATCCATGCCATTGTACCCTCCAAATGAGTACACCTCGTGCCCCACCGTCACCGCAGTATGATTAGAAAGCCTATTCGGTGCACCTTTCAGACGCAATGTCCAACGGAGCATTTCACAACACCAGCAACACGGTTGATCAAAGCAGAATATTGTAAAAAAACTACTCAAACTAAACTGGTTGACTGTGGAACTGGCCCTCACCTTTCAGATCCAAGAATAGTTATGGTGTGACAAGTGGAATATTGTTCATGGGCTTCAGTATCGGGTCGAGCGAGTCCTTTTGAAGATCTTTGGACTCAGGATAGTTAGAGTGTTGTAAATGAAGTTATAGTCTTGGAGATCAAAGGCTTCTTACACAGTCCTATGCTAGTTTGGATGTGAGCGGTTAATGAGACAGCAAACGGTTATAAGCTGGCCGTCAGTGACTCATTATGACGTCATCACGAGTCAGCTAAGCCCAAATAAATATGGAATTCTGGTCCAGAATAATCATATTTGACCTGGGGACCCCCCAAAATAAGGACCCTGCACCCCGACAATCACTTGGAATTGTATTGGTTGTATTGGCAATTATAATATGGAACCATTTGTATCCACTTTCCACAGCCTTCTTACACGGGTAAGAGGGCTGTGGACAGTCAGTCAATTTAAGAACAATGGCTTCTATTAGCATAACACCAGGAATTTAGCTTGGATTCCCCATTGATGACATCACTGGTTTCCACAGCCCTCTAATACACAGAGAGAGTAGTCAAAATGGTACCATATTACCTTTTTTGAGTGCCACTCCTACAACTGGCTTTGTTAGTTTACGTGTCTGTCTGTCTGTCTGTCTGTTCGTACCAAAACATGAGCATGGTTGATGCTGATTGGTTGATGCTGATTTCATTACGTCAGACATTACGTCAGACCACAGCTGATCAGGCTATATAATACCTTACACCACTCAGTTCACACGGGTGTGATTTTTTACTGCTCTAACAGTGATTTACAAGCTCACAACGCCTCACGCTTGTAGATCAGTTTGTAGATCTTGTAGGGCCGCTGGGTAATCTCTCTCCAATGGAATGCTATGGAGAATGGCGGTGCGCAACGAGCAGCTGTGTTATTCTTCCACCAGTTGTCACTGGCGATCATGGAAAATTTCCGACATTAGGACATTCGATCGATCTTAAGACACCCGTTCGTGCAATGGAGCGACGTCCACTATCGGGTGATTCTTCAAATGTTAGTGAAAAACAACGGCAGTGAAAGGGGGATTAGGATTGATTAATTTGGCGTTTAACAAATAAACAAAATATTCAAACACCGATGACATTGACAGTGCTGTCAAACAAGTCTATGAAGCTATATGAAATATATGAAAATTATTAATCTGCAACACTATTTCATACAATATGTAGGCCTAGTGGGGGGTCGCCTGCTTACATCTCTCTCTCAGCTAGGGGTTGAAAATCCCTGCAGTAGACATAACCACGTAACATACAGTAATCCATAGTCCATAGATCAGGACTGGGAAAACACATTTGGCTTTGGGCCATTTTCAGTGGTGGAAGATGTACACAGACTGTTTTACTTAATTAAGTAAAAGTAGCAATATGTCAATGTAGAAATACAAGGCCTACATTTCAAATGTTACTCGAGTAAAAGGATAAAGGTATTGGCATGAACATAATATGTGTGCTTACAGTAGCTACCAAAGTAAAATTACTAACTAAAGCTGTCAGATAAAGCTGTAGTGTTTTAAGAAATATACTATTAGCCTCTGAGATGCAGAAGTATATTAAAAGTATAGGAAAAAAGGAAATACTCAAGTAGAGTACAAGTCTCTCAAGATTGTACTTAAGTATAGTACACGGCTAAAGTTACTTTGTAACTGTAATTTCCACCTTTGGCCAATTTCTTTCCATGCTATTCGATGGTGGGCCAGGACTTAATCAATGGCTCATTTAAGAAATTGATTGGTAACAAATGGGACTAGGACATTGTGTCAGACTGCCTTTATACACTGTAAAATGTCCAGTGTTCATTTAACTCTGAGAGGGCCCATTTGGTTTCATATGTGCACAAATAATACTATACTGGAGGATTGTATCTTGTGCGACACGTGTGTGTGTGTGTGTGTGTGTGTGTGCGTGCGTGCGTGCGTGCGTGCGTGCGTGCGTGCGTGCGTGCGTGCGTGCGTGCATGCATGCGTGGGAGATGCAGAGAAGGGATACGCCTATTGATGGCAAACACTGCAAAATTCTCACTGATCATTTAACTCATAATTACAGATGCATAGGGGTCTATTTGGTCCCCTTTACTGGTACCACGATTAAATTCACACTCACAATTTCCACCTTCCATGTTGTGAATGATGAATGTGTGTGATTTTAATTTAGAGAGGGACTGCCTGCGTCTTTGTTATGCACAACGCATTTACCACCTACACTGACCATGCTGCGGAGCCCAACTAATTCAATATACCCTACAAATCATTTTTTTGACATGTCTTAACATGTCTTAGTATCTTAGTATCTGAGATGTAGTGGAGTAGAAGTAAAAGTATATTGAAAATTGGAAAGTAAAATACAATTACCTCACAATTGTAAGCACAGTGCTTAAGTAAATGTACTTAGTTACTTTCCACCACTGAGAATTATTATTGATTTGACTGTTTGCGTGCCAAGGATACGTCATGAAGCCTAATTCAGCGTGAGATTAGCTGTTCAGATTTGATCAAATCCATCTGATTCCTATCTGCCAGTCCTGGGACCCCCAGGGGTCCTTGAGGGGATATAGCAATCTCACAACATTGCGACTTGTGAGCTTGTAGAAATGTTATTCATTATGTTTGAAAGATCTTGAGTTTTCTTTTTTTTTAAATATATTTTAAATCATTTTGACAGTTTGTTATTTGTTATTTCAGATGGAGGTCTGTGCAGTCAAATACATATTAATGGAGGGAGGCATCCTTGACATGAAAACTTTGGAGAACTACTGACCTAAGAGACATTACATTACATTACATTACATTACAGTCATTTAGCAGACGCTTTTATCCAAAGCGACTTACAATAAGTGTATTCAACATAGGTAGGGAACAAAAACTACTAATCACCAGAAGTCTTTAGTGCATTTTCTGCAAAAACAAGCAACCAAGAGTATACCTAGCGCTAAGGTAAAAGTGCAATATATCAGCTACCTATTTCCTTAAACAGATGAGACAAAATAGCTAAATCAAATGAGCATGAGCTAAAACAATTAAGTGTATCGACTAAACAAGATCCAATAAACAATACAACAATAGAAAACAAGCGTTCGTACAACTAGTTAACAACAAGTAGGTCAGGCAGAGAGGAAGGGTAGTGTTTCCTGAAGAGGTGGGTTTTCAACCTGCGGCGAAATATGGGCAGTGACTCTGCTGTCCTAACATCAGTGGGGAGTTCATTCCACCACTGTGGGGCCAGGACAGAAAAGAGTCGTGACCGTGTGGATCGGCCAGAAGGACCCTTGAGTGACGAGGCAATCAGTCGCCCCGAGGTGGCAGACCGAAGTGGTCGGGCAGGGGTGTAGGCATCGACCATAGCCCGGAGGTAGGAAGGAGCTGTTCCTTTCACTGCCCTATAGGCTAACACCAGGGTTTTGAACTGGATGCGGGCCGCTACGGGGAGCCAGTGTAGAGAACGGAGAAGGATGGTTGTGTGGGAGAACTTGGGGCGGTTGAACACCAGACGAGCCGCAGCTTTCTGAACAAGCTCCAGAGGTCTGATGGCAGATGCCGGAGCACCAGCAAGGTCAGACATCAGGTCTTCCCTGGACTCCATCAAACATATTTAATGTAGACACACAGCTAGGCAACATCTGTGCTGTCCACGGCCAGGGTCCAGGAACAGTAATAGGCCCTCTGACATTGACTCTGTTTGGCGGCTAGCTAGTGGTTCAATATTTGCCTCCGAGATGTGGTGGAGTACAAACTATGAAGTACCGGACAATGGACGTGCTCAGTAAAGTAGAAAGCGACTCGAAATTGCACAAATGTGCATCACTTCTAATGTCATTACAACAGTGGTTTTCAAACCTTTTCACATCAAGGTCCATTCTTTATTCGGCATTTGAGCCACGGTCCACGGACCACCACTTTATGAGATTTAGCCTCGCAGACCTAAAACTAAAGAATGTTTTGTTGTCGTTGGATAAGATTTTGTCCACAATTCCATGCTGCATTGACGTGGTACCATAAAAGAGTTAACAGGCAAACAATCAAAATAACACATTCTCTAATTGTGTAGACTTCTTGTAAATTAAGTAATGCAGATTTTTAACAATAATTGTCTCCACCAGGCCGAAGGCATGGGGAGAGAGTATGTTTTGCACTCCGTCCGTGTGTGTGTGTGTGTGTGTGTGTGTGTCCGTCCGTCCGTCCGTCCGTCCGTCCTTCCTTCCTTCCTTCCTTCCTTCCTTCCTTCCGTCCGTTACCAGCTAATCTCCGGCACCGTTGGCCCAATCCATGCCAAACTTTGCACACACACTCCCTGGATGCCAACGACGAACCTCTGCCCAAAATATTCCTCAACGGCCTGTTATAGCGCCACCATGAGGCCGATTTAGGCAAATCACATTTCTGTAGATAACTCGTACACATTTTATCCATACATCACACAATTTGGTATACACTATCTCCATAGTCATGTGATCAACACGGATCTGCACCATTTCCCATCTTCCATCCTGATTGGCTAAGATTGGCTTCCAAAGTTCACATGATTCATCCGTTTTGAACAAAATGCCACAAATCACAGTGTGCAATTTCCGTGAAATTATACACGCACATTTCCACTAGGCCGAGGACGACATGCCACTCATTTTTTTCCAAATCAGCCTCACGGTGGCGCTATAACAGGGCAATTCCTGTTTTTACTTATAACTGCATCGATCTGTATACAACGTATGTATGCGCACTCCCTAGAGGCCATGGAAAAACATTTTCCCTGCATCCCTCCACATCTGCCGGTTATAGCGCCACCATGAGGCCGATTTCTGCAAAACACATTGTTTATGTTAGTCGCACAGATTTCATCCAAATCTCACGCAAATCCGTACACACTCTGTAGTCATGTGATCAAGACGAGCCTGTTGGATTTATCAGATTCTACACTGATTGGCTAAGATTGCTTTCCAAAGTTTTCAGGAGTAGCCCGTTTTGTACAAAAACATGTCCTGCTCATCCAGAATTCTATCCTCAGAGATGCTATGAGTGATTTGGCTCTGCATTTCCTCAACAAAATGAAGAACATTGTTGCAAAAAACAAAAAAAACATGTTTATATTCCTCCTAAACATTTTGCCAAACATCACACACACTCCTATCCTCCTGGTGGAGACCTGTGCCCAGAAGGGCACTTTTTCTAGTTTAACTCTCAAGCTGTTTGCCTGCTAAAGACGTCTTTGACATACTTTTTTCTCAATGTCGATTCCTGCCAAAGACGTCTTTGATGTATTTTGGGTTTTTTATCAGCTTTCAGAGCTGATCAATGATCAGACTTTCTAGTCTAGTCACATGGTCTAGAATAGTGGCGAGATTTTCATTATTGGCTGGCCTCTAAGCCAATGGGAGACTAGCCCTCTATGGCCAATGGGACACTAAGCCCCACGGCCAATGGGACACTAAGCCCGCTCTCCTCTCCCCCACCGCACCATAACTAGAGACTGCTAACAGAAATCCCCACTAAGGCACAATATTCATTTCTTGTTATTGATTCAGATTAGCCTAGTAGCTTCCTCGACGCTAGCAACGCTCGCTTCAGCTGTGGTCCGTCAATGAAATGTTTGAGGTGTGAGATTGAGGTGATTGAACAGAACATCGATATTAGGGGCTTAACAGTTTGACTACATAATACGATTTACCCACATTTTAATCAAATATTCTACGCTGCCTAGATTGTTTTATTACCTTTAGATAATACGCTTAAGTATCTGGGCTTTTGATCGTCGAAAATCCGCCTAAAATAGGTTCCCTGGTGTCTTGCGATCAATCGCACCACCCGCCATCTTGGTACACCACAAGCCGGGTGCATAAAACCACATTCCATGAGGCCGTGTCTTCCGTTCACTTGCATTGGACTCAATTTCCCAGAAGCCCTAGCAGCCCAGCGAATGTGTCGATTTCCGGTTTCGACATCACAACAGTTAGCTCCTTCCACCAGCTCCGCGGCAAAGACGGACTTTCTTTTTAATTATTAAAATAGGGCGATTTAGACACATAAAACAAATAGCGGGGATGTCGTATTAAGCAGGGCATATCGTTTGATCAATCAATTTAAAGCAGGGAAACTGTTTAAAAAAAAATGTGTCGCTACCTCAAGGTTACAATATCAACACTTCTGATGACCTTTTACTAAGTTACGATCACCACATTAGCTTTAGGCGATTTTGCTTCCGGTTCATTTGGCGTGAATTTCAGCGATTTCAAAATAAAAGACCCCATGCATCCTGTTGGCAAGGAAGCCCCTTCCAATATTGGCAGTCAATATTGGCAGTCAAAATGAAACCAAATGAACGCATTTGGTTTCATTTTACACTCTCACTAATTAAATATCAAATAAGGGTCCATTTGGATAACCAACTCTCCATCATTTAGCTGGGGACCACCTGGAATCCCCTCAAGGACCACTGGTGTGGCGGCCAGCAGTACCTTGCACGGAACGGGCCACCTTTTTCACCGAGGAGGTGGTGACACCATTCATCAGCTAGTCGGAGAGCCACTTCCTCCAAAAACAGTCACCTTAACATTCTTTAACCTTCGTCCTATTAGGAAAATACCCTAGAAAAATATATGAGTCCCTTCCTACAAATAGATAGAGTCAAAAGTGAAATATTTCTATTTGAAATGTAGCGGAGTAAATACATGGACGTGACCCTCTCAGTCCCATGGCGTATAAGAAGCATGGATGAGGCTCGCATTACAGGCATTACATTTTCTTAATAAAAACGTTAACTGAACTATATAATAACTACAATTACGGGTCAATTTGGTTCCATTTGTACACTCACTCTCATAGTTAAAGTAACACTGAGAATGTTGGGGTTCCAGTCTCCAGAGCTTTAAAATGGTATCAAATGGGGGCGATCCGTGGTCTAATCTAATGCATATCAATTTAAAAAAAAGTTGAGCTATAGAACCACACTGTGAAAAGCTTATCTTATATGGGGGTCCGTGGGCTAATGCGTATCAATTTGGGGGTCTAATATGTATCAATTTGTGGGGTCCTTGGCATGAAAAAGGTTTTAGAACCGTGTGCACTGCTATAGACCATAGCTAGGAGTGAAAATGCCTTTTGCTGCGGTATAATTACAGTCATTCCTTTTGGGGATGTAAGTGCTTGGATTCTGCTGGAATAGCTGGAACAGCCGACATGCCATGGTGCAGGGATGACCCGAAAGGACACTTCTAATTGGCTGATTTCTCAGAGTAGGTGGAAAAAATCCCCTACAAACAAAGCGCCGTAGTTTTGAAATAATTGCTTGGCTAAGCAATGTCAAGTTGAGCAGTGCGGTAAAAGCTCTACGCGGTGCACAAACAAGCCAATTAAACCTCGACACAGATCACGTCCTTTTGGAAAAGCGCCGTGTGTTGTTTTGACAGGGGAGCGATGAGGGATGAGAGCGCCAGGATGGTTTGAAGGGCTGTAACATAAGCCACTAATAACTTTATCAGCTATTAGTGGCTTCCAATAACTAAGAACGTGCACACATGAATGCAGTATTTACTATGGTAAAACAAAAATGCAAATGCATCCCTTTCCTTTCCATGCCATATACCGAAAGGCATCTTTCAGGAGAATTGCCTTTTTCCGAACACTCCTGAACGTGAACGGAGCATTTTACCCTGAAAGAATTTGTCGTCTGTGTAGAAATCCGTGTCGTACGCCACATCTTCAGTACAGCTAAAAAGTGCAGGGTCGCGCCCCGAAAATAGCTCTCAACACGTTGCATCACAGTGCCACGCGCTGGGGAGCTTGTACCTCCGCTATTTTTGCTATGTTGTGCCAAATGTGCCGGAATTTCAGCCTCTGCCCATCTAACTTTCTATGCATGTCCCTGACTAAGAGGCCGTGTTCATTTTGCCGACGAGAAATGTTCATCAACTAAATGAAAACTAAATGAAAACTAAGCTATGATGACTAAAACTGACTATGTTGACAATTTTGTCAACTAATAAAAACTAGGGTGTGACTAGTGGAGAAGAGATCCAGTAGAAGTAAATACAAGCTAATTATGCCATCACGTCCCGACAAAATACATTTTATTCAACTAAAATACTTAAATACAGTACATAACATGAATTTGATTTGACTAAATCAACTGTAGATTTAGTGGACTGAAATCTCATAATATTCCGTCAACTAAAACTAGACTAAGAGTAAAACATTTCAGATGACTGAAATATGACTCAGACAGACAGACAGAGGCTGTGTAAATGTGTAGGTAAATGTTTGCCCAACGTTGGTATGCCAGGGCTAGTTAACGTCAAGTGACAGTGAACCTGAAGTGATTGCTCTCTGTGTCCCCAACAGGCATCAAGGTGATTGGTGGACTTCGGGAGACGACAGGAGAGGAGTTTGGGATATACATCAAGCGGATTTTACCCGGTGGCCTTGCTAGTGCTGATGGTAAGAGCTGCTTAGTTTACACCCACAGCATACATCGCAAGTTATGGACTGTCAATTCAACTCTGACGGGGAACAAAAGTTTGCCTTGTGTACATGGCACTAGTACATTGTTTCAAGTGAGGTTAACCACTTTAACTATATTTTACACTTTGGCTATTCAAAAATAGCAGATATACAAGCTCATAGTCCGTCACTTTGTGCATTTGTAACTAAAATCTTTCCTTCTGGGGCTCCCTGGCAAGACATATTCTTCAGATGGGGGTCCGCGGCCAAATACATCATCCTTGACTATATTCCATGAAATTAAATTAAATTATCATCAAAATATATTTAAGTACAGCAATACATGGCAATTTGAGGTACTCTTCTATAATATTTCAACATGGAAAAAATATATATATAATATATTGCAGCTATATTTTTTGTACAAATGTTCACCCCTTTGGCCAATTAGACTAAGACTGGTTTCAGTTTGGCATGATCCTCTACTGTAAAGCTTCATAAACATGTGACTCTGCATGTAGGGGCAGAAGAAGAATTTTCATAAAACTCCCCGGGTGGACTCCCCGGGGACCCCCACACGGAAACACTCTACCGTTTCGGACGCGGTAGAGACGCAGTCCCCCCAGGGTCCCCCCAGGGACCCCCACATGGAGTTGCACCACTCACTTCACACGGGTGTGATTTTTAAACTTAAAAATCAAACCCGTCTGAAGTGAGTGGTACTGTACTGTACTGTACTGTACTGTACTGCACTGTACTGTACTGTACTGTACTGTACTGTACTGTACTGTACTGTACTGTACTGTACTGTACTGTACTGTACTGTACTGTACTGTACTGCACTGCACTGCACTGTACTGTACTGTACTGTACTGTACTGTACAAGCCCACCTCCCTGGCCTGTGTGTGTCTGTGTGTTAGGCTGTGCAACAGTGACACTTGGTGGTGAACAAACGCTATTTTCATGCTCGGACACAGGGACACAGCGACACAGCCACATACATAGCTGTCTATAGGAGTGGTTGCACCACGACTCCACGAGACACTATGGCGCAACCACTCCCTTACGGAGCTATGTGTGCAGCTGGCTGGGTGGGTGCCTGGGTCTGAGCACGAAAATAGCATTTTTTTCGTTTTTCACCACCTGTGCGCAACCTAATACACACACAAACACACACGCACATATTAACTGTATGATGATTTCAGGTGTGCCAGTACAGTACAGTACAGTAGAGGGTACAGTAGAGGGACCCCCACACGGTAACTCTGTGGTCCTGTGGGTCTGGAACTTCCGGGGACCCCCCGGGGACCCCCACACGGAGTTGCACCACTCACTTCACACAGGTGTGATTTTTTAGATATTGGTCCAAAGTTCACATGTAGCAAGTTTCGTGCATTTTGATCAAAGATCCCGTTTCATTGCCGGCAGTGAAACGGTTCATGAGCTATGCCTGTTCAAAGTTTGCATTTTCAATCGAGTGCTATAGCGCCACCCTTTGGTCAATGGTTGTGGGCTTCGCGTCTTCACCGCTTGGCATAGCCCTCTACCATATTGACAAGTTTCGCGAAAACCGAGTAATTGTGGCAATTTGTACAAAACGGGTACAAAGCGGGCTACTCCTGAAAGGTTTAGAAGCCAATCGTAGTCAATGAAGGTGGATTATGAGAAATCAAACAAACGCGTCTTGATCACATGACTATGGAGAGCATGTGTACCGATTTGCGTGAAATTTGGATAAAATCTGAAGGTGTAATATTAGAAAATGTGTTTTACATATGTCGGCCTCCTGGTGGCGCTATAAAGAGCAGATGTGAAAAATTCCAGGCAAAGGTTTTTCCTTGGCCTCTAGGGAGTTGGCATACAAAGTTATCCACAGATCCGTGCAGTTAGAGGTAAAACACTTTTCGGCGAGTTATAGCGCCACCATGAGGCTGAGTTGAAAATGTTCACGTGGCATTTCTTCCTCGACCTAGTGGGAATGTGCGTGCACAATTTCACGGAAATCACACGATGTGTCCATGATTTGCAGCATTTTGTTTAAAACTGAGCACTCCTGCAAACTTTGAAAGCCAATCTTAGCCAATCTGGATGGAGTCTGAGAAATCTGAAAGACCCGTTTCGTTGAATGGCTCTAGAGAGACTGTGTACCAATTTGCGTGATGTTTGGACAAAATCTGTAGGTGTACCGTCCAAAAACTTGTTTTGCACAAAGCGGCCTCCTGGTGGCGCTATAACAGGCCGTTCTGGAAATTCTGGGGCAGAGGTTCATCGTTGGCATCCAGGGAGTGTGTGTGCAAAATTTGACATCGACCAGGTTAACGGTGCCGGAGATTAGCTGTTCACAGACGGACGGACACACGGACACACGGACACACGGACGGACGGACACACGGACACACGGACGGACGGACGGAGTGCAAAACATACTCTCTCCCCATGCCTTCGGCCTGGTGGAGACAAAAAAGAAAACTGTGAAAAATGAGGCTATTATTTTCTAAACATATTTTGGGAACTTCTCCTTTGGTCCACCCATTCCTGGGAATGGTCCAGTGAAGAAAAAACGAAGGAAAAAGGCCCAATGTGCAGGTCAGGGTGTATGGGATTATTGCACTGGTCCCGATTTCACTAAAACCAGTACCTGTCTGCATGTAGAAATAAACAGGGATGTAAACCTACCTTCTATGATGTCAATGAGCATCATGAAGGTGAAAAGGTGAAAGACCCACCCACCTCAGACATCAGCAACATTATGAAAATCACATAAAGATAATTGTATGGATGAAATCACCCGGGTTTAGTGTTCTTGGGTTATTAAGGGAGGTCCGGCCGGCGGACCTTGGCTATTTTCATATGTTTATGTTCCTCTTTCTTACGTAATGATTGATAATTTCGCCAATTTGGTATTAAAAAGGTTACACTTATACTGTATGTTGGTTTGTTTAGTGAGAAAACAATGTTGCACATTAAGCAAATAATTTGGGGACCCCCTTGGGGAGTCTGGAGACTCCCCAGTTTTGGAACTACTGGTGTACAGATGTATGTTGTGTCGTTCAGTCAGAGAGCTTGGCAGACAGCAGCAGCTTGGCAGGTGCACTGCTGAGGACTCAAGGTCGTGTGGTGTTGAGTGTGAAGTGGAATGGTTGATGGCTTCTCCACAACGCTGCAAGCAGCACTCTCCCAGGGTCAGTGATCAGCCAGCAGTGGCTGACAGTAACAAAGGTGCTTTTACTTTTGAGTATGTCATATGTCATATTTTTAATAATAACCGTGCAGACAGTTTTTGCGAAACATGGCAATATGGTAGAGGGCTATACCAAACGGTGAGGGCGTGAAGCCCACGACCATTGGTCAAAGGGTGGCGCTATAGCACTTAATTGAAAATGCAAACTTTGAACAGGCATGTTCATGAACCGTTTGTCCATCGCCAATAAAACTTCGATAAACACAAATGTCTCCTCATGCCAAACAACTTTCGTGTTCTGACTTTTGACCTCTGACCTTTAGATCACCCTCCATTTGAATTATATGAAAAACAGTTAAAAGCTAGTAAAGCTACCTCCTCCCGGGATCTTTGATCAAAATGCACATGTTTCTACATGTGAACTTTGGACCTATATGGAAAGAAGTAGTGAAAGTGGAAAAAGTTAAAGTTTTATGAGCCGATGAAAATTGCCGTTTTATGAAATTCTTCTGCCCCCAATACATTTTGTGAAATGTTGTGAAACTTTACAGTATGCTAGAGGGTCATGCCAAATAGCACTGAAAACAGTCTTACTTCAATTGGCCAAAGGGGGGCACTATAGCAATTTTTTTTAAATTAAGCCTTATCACTGCTTTGCAGCAATATTTTTGTTTTTGCTGTCAAATTAGTCGAGATTAACCTTATAAACTAGTGATGGGAGATTAATCGGCAAACACATCGGTATCGGCCAATATTGGCCTTAAACCAATTAATCAGTAAAATAATATCGGATTTAGCAGATATTTAATTTTATTACAATTATGTTGAAAAATTAAATAAAGCCTGAAAAAGCCTTTTGTGATGAAGGCTGCAAATGATCTGTGTTTTCTGGGGAAGCTTTCAAAAGAAACTACATTCAAGCTGTTTGTTGGGATATGAGCCAACATTTCAATAACAGTGCATCCCTAGTTTTGGAATAAAGAGGCATTGCTTTTTTCAAATTCAGCCTTTTTTCAGAATGGCCAAAATACTTATTTTAATTAATACAGAATAAGATCATATCGACATCGGTAATTATATTGGATATCGGCCAAATGTTCTCATCGGTACATCCCTATTATAAACCCCACTGAGTTTTCCAAATCTCACCTGCACAACCCTATGTTGTTTCAAGTGCTGTTTATAACAAATTTAAGTGTTGAGGGTCTAACTGCTCTGGTTAACTGCGTGAACATTTTAACCCTACAGAAGAGACCAACTATTTGACCTTCAAAGTAACTAACCCACCTAAGAGGTGGCTAAAAACAAATAAAATGTGTAACCATGAGTAATTATCAGTTGTTCCGTCCCATTTTTATTTGTCCATGTATTGTATGCATGAATAGTTTATCATCACTTATACATTGTTATGAGAAGATTATAATATCATAGAAGTGTGTTCATAATGAGTTATAAACATGGGATGCATAGCAAGTGTTAACAGTATGATAACAGTAACAAATACAGTATGTTAGAGCTTGACATTTGGTAAATTGTCTCAAGTTGTCACAAGAAGGGGGACCCAATGATGAGTTTAAAAAACTCCTGGTTGGTTGGTGGTGCTGGTTGGTGGTGCTGGTGGTCCTGCTCCTCCTGGTGGTGGTGGTAGTACTGCTTCTGGTGGTGGTGGTACTGCTCCTGGTGGTCCTGATTGAGTGATTATTTTATTAGACATTCAAATATGCAAACAGCACAGGGTACAGTCAAGCATTTGGTCCAAAAGGATACCCCCGAAAGACCTCGTTTCCATTCGGGTCCTATGCATTCATTCACCATTAAAACAACGACGATAATTGAGATCTCAAATGTACCGGGGGGGGGGGGGGATAAAGAGGGGGGGCAATCACCTTCTCTCCTTTTGACCTGCTGACAGCGACAGGTGAATTTTCAGGCACGTTTTAAAGTAAGCCAGTGATTTGGCACGTTTTAAAGTAAGCCAGTGATTTGCTTGTTTTAAGGGAAGGGGTCATTACACCTGAGTGGCAGTGATGTGGAAGTAGTCTACTTGTCAGCCCATAGAGCCCCATTGTGTGAGAGTACCCTAAAGTTTTATGCTAGAAATGTTGAGTATGGGTCCCCAGCATTTAGAAACTGCCGGACACCAACTTGCATATGTTGGGCAATTTATAAATGTACAATAATATGTGACCATACCATTATCAATCTATATAAGGCAAAACATTCAAAATGTCATCATGCTTCAAGTAGCATGTGACAATTGTGACGTGTCAAACTTGGGATTTTCATGATTCTGAATCCATTCCAAGCAAATTAGTTTTGCACAAAAAACAGGAATAACCACTTGCCCAAATGTGCTGACCATCACATTTATGCAAAACTAATGCTTTGAATTGATTCAGAATCATGAAAAATCCCTAGTTTGACATGTCACATGCTACCGTACCTAAAGCATGATGAAAATTTTGCCATATATGTTGTTAATGGATATCACATATAGGCCTATGCCAATTATGAAAATTGGCCAACATATGCAAGTTAGCATCCATCAGTTTCTAAATGCTGAGGACCCATAAGACATGTCTAGCATAAAACATTAGTGTGCTCAAAATGCTGGGGTTCACATTCTTGCAAGTGGACTAAGGTGAATTTACCCATATTTGTTCTAAAAGTGAGTGGCTGAATAAGGGCTCCAGCTAATGTCCCGAGAGCCCTTTTGTTAACAAAAGAGGAATTTGTACCCAAGAATCGTGTCTTTTGATTTACTCTTGTTTTGCAAACGGGGACAATTTGAAATTACAGGCGGTACTCATGTCGTTAATATATGCTTCCTTGGGGAACCCCACAGTTCACTGGGAGGACATGGTTCCGTTCATGTCACCCATTTGTTCTCTTCCCTCAATGTATAATTTCATCCAGCCTATATGTACTATCAAAACCAATGGCCTCCAGAGTCTACCTTGTTCACAGCTACAGGGACTGGATCCGGGGATCCTAGGTGGTGGTGGTGGTGGTGGTATGCATGGTGGTGGTGGTGGTGGTAGTATGCATGGTGGTGGTGGTGGTAGTATGCATGGTGGTGGTGGTGGTGGTGGTGGTAGTATGCATGGTGGTGGTGGTGGTAGTATGCATGGTGGTAGGAATGGTGGTGCTGCATATGCCATGCTTAATCCTGTAGACATAAGACATTCTGAGTTTTAATACAGCCAATTTCTTCACAGGGGAATAGTCAAATTAAGTCCAATGTTTTGTGGATAGCTCTGACCCAAAGCTTGTATACTGGAGAACCAAGACTGCAATCAAACTGGAGCAGTGGGGATGATTAGCTTCAATGCACATTTAAGTGCCATGTATAGGCTCCATGCAGCCACAGTGGAAAGAAAATGGGCCTGATCTTCCTCAACAGGTCTTACCAATTATACCATGTAATTATTGTCTGAATAAAGTGTAAGTTTGCCCAATCTGTATCGTAGAGTATGCTAATACTATAACTTATCCAATCTGTATGGTAGAGTATGTAATACAATTGGGGTGATTGTATATTGGTAGATCACGTCAAAGGTCATGCATCACCTAGCCTATTTTCGTTGGCGAGACATGGCCAGAGCATTTCCGGGGGTCCCCAGCCTAAAACGTTTCGAACCCCTGCTCTAGACCAGAAATCACACAGGCTATGAGTCACCAGGATACGTAGATACAGGAGACACTGCGTAGACATAGGATCTGACAGACTTTGACCTTATGGTCAAGATTACATTTGCAAACAGGCAGGCTTTTATAAAATTGTAGCACTTGCACAGGAAAATGGGTTCAAATCTGGGGTAGAAGATGATGGTGCAGCTTTAGGGCTCCATTCCATTTAAGGCAGTGGTTCTCAACCATTTTAATTTCAAGGAGCCCCATGGAGTGTACAAATGGAACCAAAAATTACCTTTATGGGTCCATTTGTACACTGAAGTGTACACATATAAGGGGCCATTAGGAACCCCCCTAAGAAAACATAAGGGTACCTGGACTGGAGTGAGCAAACGTGCACAATATCAGCACCCCGTCTCTTAACATAACGGAACAGAGCCTTAATTCGTATAATTGGCAATTCTGGCAAGACCTGTGAGGAAAGCGTTGATGCCCAATTTCTTCCCAATATGGCTGCTGTGCATAGAGCCCATTATAATACAGAAACACTCAAATTGACATCATAAACTCATCATAGACAACAGACTGGAAAAGCTTCAATATTATTCCCTGGAGCTGTATATGCAGGTGACATCATAGAATTAATGAATGCTCCCCCCAAACTATCAGGACAAAATTTCAGAGTTGACATTTGTTTGTTTTCCTAGGCATCTGCAACAGACCTACACTTTGATACATAGGAAACCAAGCAAAAAGCTTTACCTTGGGCAAACAAAAGAGCCACCAGTGCAACAAGACACATGCTTCCCATATTGCTTGTAGTTAGAAGTGCTGATCAAGAAGTGACTGGCTAGCCCTCAGCAGAGGTTTTAAGACTAGCTGCTGGTGGTCCCACAGCTGTTCATGATCAGCATAAATGAGTGGAGGAGTTGATCACCTGTCTGGCATTATTTGGATGGGAAGGTTTTTTATTATATTTTATATTGAACTACATCTGTTATGTTCATGTTATGTGTCATAGGCTACTGGTCAAAATGTATTATTCTCTGGGATTACAAAACATATTATTTTAATTACACAAAATGAGAACTGTATGTCTGTCTGTCTGTCTGTCTGTCGACTGTATCGATAGATGATAATATATAACCTATATATTCCTCCTGGTGTCATACATATTGTTAGCTAGCCTAATATAGCTGGCCTAATATTGCTGTTAAATAGTCACTTGAATAATGTTAATAAAACCGCATTGGAATCAACCCTGCAGCGCAAACTTTTGGACCTTGTGCGCTGTGCGTGTGCGTGTGCGTGTGTGTGTGTGTGTGTTAGAGTTGCCAACTATTAGATTTTCAAATAAGGGACAACTCCCGGGCGCGTGGCGAAGAGTGGGTCATTTCCGGTCAAACCCCCCCAATTTCAGGTCTAAATTACGTTAATCAATTACATTAAATTAAACAACACATTACAATCTTTTGGCTTCCAGCGACCCCACATTGTTTCTTCAGGAACAATATTTCTAGTTGTAATAGTAATATAATATTATATAATATGAAATACTACCTGACCTGTATTGACATGTAGGCCTATATGAGCTGTTTGAGAGTGTAAAAGTGCTATATAGTATGCATTATTTTTATTATGAATAAATATTAGTCATTACATCTACTTGCATTATAATATGATTTAGTTGATCTTAATGGTTTAAAAATATCACGGTGTATCAGTGTTGGGTATGTTAGTAAAGGTATGATTTGGAAAGTATACATGACTTGAATGAATCTGCAGTCTGCACTGACCTAAAACTTTGCTCTACCCCTTCCAATGTATAGTTCATGCTATAAGGACTTGGTTGTATAGGTTTAACAAACAGCATACAAAATATTAAGCCTTAAATGTCAAATGTTCAAATCATAAACTTGACCCTATTTCAGACCATTTTACAAATTTTACACAGGCTTCTCAGTACCCACTCTTCTGGTTTAAACAGTGGTTCCCAAAATGGGGTCCGGGGACCCCCAGGGGTCCTTGAGTGAGTTCCAGGGGGTCTCCAGCTAAATGATAGTATGGAACCAAATGGACCCTTATGGGTCTGTAACTCTGAGAGTGCAGGTCCATTTGGTTCCATTTGTATACTCATAATTAACATTGATTTTACGATATGAATTGGGGGTCCCAGAGGTAGAAATGCCATTAAATGGGGGTCCGTAGACTAATGCATGACAAACTGGGGGTCCTTGAAATTAAACGGGTTGAGAATCATTGCTAGAGCCTTACAAATCTTCTCTTATGGGGGTCCATGGCATTATGTTTTCAAATGGGGGTCCGCAAGCTCATTAGTGTCAATTTGGGGGTCCTTGACATGAAAAAGTTTGGGAACCACTGCTCTAGAGTTGCTTGATGAACAAGGAACTGTGTCCCTGTCAGGGCTAACTGGCACATGACAGCACAGTCCTTTGCAATTTGCAACTCTAGATTTATTATAATGATATGAAGTGACTTGCCATCCATTGACTCCCCATTCATCCAATTTGCATCTGCGATCTGCTTGTATTAAATGACATTAAACTCACCAACATTGCAGCTGTAGGGAAAGCTTGAATATCCACTTTCAAACTGCAAAGCTTGTGTTTCATAAAAATCCACCGAATCTTTTTCCCACTCAGCTCTGCACTTAGTTTTGGGAACCTAATGATGTCCCACATGGAGATCTGCAAACTGAAAAGTGTACTTGGCAAGCAATTCGGCCCACTAGCAGAGCCTGATTGGTTGAGCCTCAATTGGCTGAGGGCAGGCAGAGGCTGGAAATTGCACAGGTGAAAGGAGTTGGCCTCATTAGGCCCACTGGCAGAGCCTGGCCCAGGTGAAAGGAGTTGGCCTCCTTAGGCCCACTGGCAGAGCCTGACCAGAGCCTTTTGTGGTGGTTCTGGAGAACCGTTGGTCCGACCGACTAGATACCTGGCACTGCACTCCCTGTGGGGGTGTGGAACGCGTGTGTCGAATGTGAAGTCGGTGGGTCAAACGGTTCTCGAGTTACGTGCATTACAACCGTACACACATGCAGAGACGTGGTACATTATATAGTCGATATAAATTATATTTACCTGTATACGTTTTCTAGTATCAAATGTATTTATTAGCACCCAGTTATTAAAAAGGGCCTAAATTGTCTGAGTTGCTCCAGTGCCTTCTTTTTCGCATGTAACCTGTCCTGCTTCTGAGATGCCACACACACACACCTCATGTGTCTCAGTGCTTGAGTCCAAACAAGCCCTAAATGTACATAATATAGGCAACACATGGTAATACAACAGACTGAAGTGACCAATGTTGACTGTGAAGAAGTTAAACACCGAAAGTAAATCATGGGTATAAAAAGCACCTTCTCCTCCAAATAGACTGACTGCCTATAATGGAGGAGATTGAACAGTATGTTGCAAGCTGCTTTGCGTTACACTTGGACAACCCCATAATCCTCAAGCCTCTGACCACGGCCCAGGCCAAATATAAAACAATGAGCTGACACTATATAGCCCAGTCCCACACACACACTTTTGACCTCCGACCTAGTAAAAAAAAATGAAATGGAAAAAATGAAAGTTTTATGAGCCGATGAAAATTCTTCTGCCCCCAATACATAAACATGCAGCGTCACAGGTTTGTGAAACTTTACAGTATGGTAGAGGATCATGCCAAATAGCACTGAAACCAGTCTTACTCCAATTGGCACTAGAGCAATTTTTTGAAAATGAAGCCTTATCACTGCTTTGCAGCAATATTTTTCTTTTTTGCTGTCAAATGAGTCGAGATTGACTTTATAAACTTTTCCAAATCTCACCTGCAGAACCCTATGTTCTTAACAAATGTAAGTGTTGAGGGTCTAACTGTTCTGGTTAACTGCGTGGACATTTTAACCCTAAAGAAGCGAGACCTCCAAAGTCAACCTTAAGAGCTGGTGGCTAAAAACAAATAAAATGTGTAACCATGAGTAATTATCAGTTGTTCTCTCCCATTTTTATTAGTCTGTGTATTGTATGCGTTTTTGTATAAATAGTTTATCATCACTTATACAGAAGATTATAATATCAGTGTGTTCATAATGACTTATAAACATAGGATGCATAGCAAGTCTTACCCCCATACTAAAAATGGATTCCCATCCTTTACTTAACCTCAAATACAGTATTCAAATGTTACAGCTTGACATTTGGTAAATTGTCTTAAGTTTAGTCACAAGAAGGGGGACCCAATGAGGAGTTTAATTAACTTTAATATCCTGGTGCTACATTTCCTGGTGGTGGTGGTGGTCCTGCTCCTGGTGGTGGTAGTACTGCTCCTGGTGGTGGTAGTACTGCTCCTGATTGATTATTGTATTAGACATTAAAATATGCAAACCGAACAGGGTACAGTCAAGCATTTGAAAATACCTTGTTTCCAGTCGGGTCCCATGCAGTCATTCACCATTAAAACAACGACGATAATTGAGACATCTCAAATGTACAGGTTTGGAGTAGAAATAAAGCGGAGGGGGATAAAGAGGTGGGGCAATCACCTTCTCTCCTTTCGACAGGTGTCTGAATTTTCAGGCCCGTTTTAAAGTAAGCCAGTGATTTGCTTGTTTTAAGGGAAGGGGGCATTACACCCGAGTGGCAGTGATGTGGAAGTATAGTCTACTTGCCAGCCCATAGAGCACCACCTAAAGCATGATGAAGATTTTGCCATATACATGTTAATGGATATCACATACTGTAGGCCTATGCCAATTATGAAAATTGGCCAACATATGCAAGTTAGCATCCATCAGTTTCTAAATGCATACGACATTTCTAGCATAAAACTTTAGTGTGCTCAAAATGCTGGGGTTCACATTCTTGCAAGTGGACTAAGGTGAATTTACCCAGATTTGTTCTAAAAGTGAGTGGCTGAATAAGGGCTCCTGCTAATGTCCGGAGAGCCCTTTTGTTAATAAAGAGGAATTTGTACCCAAGAATCATGTCTTTTGATTGATTTACGCTTGTTTTGCAAAGAGGAACAATTTGCAATTACAGGCGGTAGCGGCTACTCATGTCGTTAATGTATAGTAGTATGCTTCCTTGGGGATACACAGTTCACTGGGAGGACATGGTTCCGTTCATGTCAACCATTTGTTCTCTTCCCTCAAGGTGTGATTTCATCCAGCCTATATGTACTATCAAAACCAATCGCCTCTACCTTGTGTTTGATGTGGTCGTTCAGATATAGGAGGTGGTGATCCGTCTGGTGGTGGTGGTGGTCGTTGTCGTGGCATTTCTGGTGGTGGTGGTGGTCGCATTTGTGGTAGCATTTGTGCATATGCTATGCTTAATCCTGTAGACATAAGACATGGAGTCAAATTAAGTCCAATGTTTTGTGGAAAGCGCTGACCCAAAGCTTGTATACTGGAGAACCAAGACTGCAATCAAACTAGAGTAATGGGGATGATTAGCTTCAATGCACATTTAAGTGCCATTGTATAGGCTCCAGCCACATTGGAAAGCAAATGGAAAGCAGCACCATGTAAGTTTTGTGTGAATAAAATGTAAGTTTGCCCAAAAGAGTATGTTAATACTATAACTTCCAATCTGTATACGTCATTGGTAGAGTATGCAATACAATATAACTCATACAATTAGGGTGATTGCATTTTGTAAGATCGCGTCAAAAAGGTCATGAGTCATCTAGCCTATTTTCGTTGGCGAGACATGGCCAAAGCATTTCCGGGGGTCCCCAGCCTAAAACGTTTTGAACCCCTGCTCTAGACCAGAAATCACACAGGCTATGCGTCACCAGGATACGTAGATACAGGAGACACTGTGTATAGGATCTGACAGATTTTGGCCTGATGGTCAAGATTACATTTGCAAACAGGCAGGCTTTTATAAAATTGTAGCACTTGCACAGGAAACTGGGTTCAAATCTGGGGTAGAAGATGAAAGTTACATAGTGCGGCTTTAGGGCTCCATTCATAGCAGTGGTTCTCAACCAGTCTAAATTTTAAGGAGCCCCATGGAGTGTACAAATGGAACCAAAAATTACCTTTATGGGTCCATTTGTACACTGAAGGGGCCATACACCTATAAGGGGCCATTAGGAACCCCGCTAAGGAAACATAAGTACAGTACCTGGTTTTCATGTGTCTATGAGGTGACAGTACTTCATTAGACACCCTGGAGTTGTTTTTATGTGCAATGGTGTATTAACTTTGTATTTAGGGTTTCTTCCTGGAAACTGAACCCTTGACAGTCAAACGGGCCAATGAAATAAACAGTAATATAGTGACACCACACTATCAGCCCCTCCCCTAACCCCTCCCCCTTTAACATACAACTACAGCTGTGAAGCTGCGGCTTCAGTTCAGGTGGATCACCACCCACCAGGCAAACCAGGCATACTTAATGAACTGGTGGGCGTGTCCACATAAAAGCATGATTTTAACAAATACTGTACACTTTTTGAAAAAAGTTCTTCCCCCTTATATTGTAATAATACCTGATGATCATGTTTTAGGGTGGAAAGAAATCGTGGCACTCCATCTTTAACAGAATGGAAGTATGGAACAGAGCCTTAATTCGTATAATTGACAATTTTGGCAAGACCTGTGAGGAAAGCAAGGAAGATGCCCAATTTATCATAAACTCATCCCAATTAAGTCATTATAGACAACAGACTGGAAAAGCTTCAACATTACCTGGAGCTGTATATGCAGGTGACATCATATAATTAATGAATGCTCCCCCAAACAATCAGGACAGAATTATTTCAGAGTTGAAATTTGTTTGTTTTCCTAGGAATCTGCAACAGACCTACAATTTAATACATTTACATAAGAAACCAAGAAAAAGCTTTTACCTTGGGCAAACAAAAGAGACACCAGTGCAACAAGAAACATTTAAAATGCTTCCCACATTGCTTGCAGTTGCTGATCAAGAAATTACTGGCTGGCCCTCAGCAGAGGTTTTAAGACTAGCTGCTGGTGGTCCCACAGCTGTTCATGATCAGCATAAATGAGTGGAGGAGTTGATCACCTGTCTGGCATTATTTGGATGGGAAGGTTTTTTATTATATTTTATATTGAACTACATCTGTTATGTTCATGTTATGTGTCATAGGCTACTGGTCAAAATGTATTATTCTCTGGGATTACAAAAAATATTATTATTTTAATTACACAAAAGGAGAACTGTCTGTATGTCTGTCTGTCGACTGTATAGATAGATGATAATATATAACCTATATATTCCTCCTGGTGTCATACATATTGTTAGCTAGCCTAATATTGCTGTTAAATAGTCACTTGAATAATGTTAATAAAACCGGGAAAAAAAATCGGAATCAACCCTGTGTGTGCGTGCGTGCGTGCATGCGCAGAAAAGATAATTATTTAATGAAAATCACGATTTAGCGCCCTGTCTCGCTATAGTGCAGTAGCGTAGGCTACTAGGCTATGATCACAAACATTTCGCCCTGTGTATTCCTGTGTGTGTGCCCGCGAGAGAGAGAGAGAGAGAGAGACAAAACTCACATTCAATAATTTTTTCCTCTGAGACCTTAAGGGAGCATTCAGTGATTTTGTTGATTTGGAAAAAATCCTGGGCCGCCCCGGTAACAAGATGTGCACATGCATGCGCTCTACAGGAGCCCGCACACCAAGGCCCGCCTCCGCTCGATCATTATTTGAGGAACGCACCTCTCTATCCTGATTGGATGAAGGATGGGCCCCCCCGGGGTGAACTGGGGACAGGGAGGAACTCCTTATATGGTCAGCACATCTATAGTAGGGAGGATTATCACAAAAAAAGAAAAGTGATATTTGAATTAAGTGAAATCACTGAAGATACCTTTAAGCGCTATGTCTGTCTGTCTGTCTGTCTGTCTGTCTGTCTGTCTGTCTGTCTGTCTGTCTGTCTGTCTGTCTGTGAGCTACCGACTGCGCCACCGTTCCCCTGGAGCATTTTTATTTTAACGATTAATCTATCGATTGTGTTTCGTCTTGGATCACTAGAACATTAAATCATTGTCTTTTTTGCTAATTATTTGGGGGCCCTCTTGCGATACCCTCTCGGCCCACCAGTGGGCTCCCGGCCCACAGGTGCAGAGTGAGTGACAAATGCTATGCTGCCCCTGGCGACTGAATATTCCCCCAGGCCGTGGGATGACCTGAGTTGCCCCTGGCGAGTGAATATTCCCCCAGGCCGTGGGATGTTCTGAGTTGCCCCTGGCGACATAATATTCCCCCAGGCCGTGGGATGATCTGAGTTGCCCCTGGCGACTGAATATTCCCGCAGGCTGTGGGATGATCTGAGTAAATGCACTTTATTACATGGCACCTCTGATCGTCTGACCTTTGACCTCCAACAGGAGAGCTCAAGCCAGGTGACCAGATCATGGAGGTGAATGGAGACAGCCTCAGTGGAGTGACCAACCAAAGGTAGGCCCTTAATATCTTCATATAATGGGCTCTATGGACAGCATCCATATTGGAATGAAACTGGGCATCTTGTTACAAATGATTCTAATTGAGGCTCTGTTCCATTCTGGTAGAACATTTTAATTTCAAGGACCCCCATAACTCTAACAGTACATTTCGCCACGTTGAGACCCACTGGTGTAGCAAGGTGTTTCTAATGAGACAACTATCAGCACCCTGACTCTAGCCAGAGTGGAAACAGAGCCTTACTATCATTATGACCAGATGTCCCCTTTCCGTGGGACAGTCCCTCATTTCCAAGACTTTACAGGCGTCCCACAAATTGAAACCCTGTCCCACATTGTGACTGGCAGGCAGCAGTGTTCAAATGCCCTAATAGTTAGTCCCCTAATAGTTGGCATTCTGTAAAGCTCTCAATTCGTGCAAGATGTGTTTTGAAGCATGTTAAAATAACATGAGAAATATCCCCTAGGCTACAGCACCAAGTCAGCCATACCACATATGACCCCTATTTTAAAACAAAATGTGAGACGCCAGACGGGCTTAATAGCAAAATGATAAGCAATATTATGCCTATGGTCGATTATGACATCAAAGCGATACTGCTGTCCCTCAAATGAACAGTTTGGATCTGGTCACCCTATTGGTAACACACAAGGAAGGAAAGGGCTCAATTTCTTTCCAATATGGCTGCTGTGCAAAGAGCCTATTTCAGCATTGATAACTTTCCTGGAAGAGAAAGGCTGCAGTTTCTATTAGCTTGGAATCCTCATCGATGATGTCATTGGTAGGCAGGTTTTTGAACTGTCCACAGCCAGTGAGACAGAGCGCACAAGTATGAAGTTAACTGTTCCAAAAATGTGTGTGTGTGTGTGTGTGTGTGTGTGTGTGTGTGTGTGTGTGTGTGTGTGTGTGTGTGTGTGTGTGTGTGTGTGTGTGTGTGTGTGTGTGTGTGTGTGTGTGTGTGCGTGTGTGTCTGCGTGTGTGTCTGCGTGTCTGTGTGTGTCTGCGTGCGTGCGTGCGTCCGTGTTACAGAGCTGTGGACATCTTGAGAGGTGCCTCTGCGACCAATCACATGCGCCTTCTGATTGCGAGAGATGAAGAAGCCAAGTACGTCACATTCATTCACTCCATCCATGTTACCTACATCCATACAAGAGAGAGAGAGAGAGAGAGAGAGTGAGAGAGAGAGAGAGATAGATGCATGCGTGCGTACATGTTTGTAAAACCCTGGTTGTGTGTGCACCAGGGTAATGTGTCAAACATTGACGACAGTGTCAGCTTCAAGGACGCAAGTGACAAGTGACAACTCTGCCCTGAGTGACCTTAGAATTGCCCTCCCTCCCTCCCTTTCTGTCTGTCTGTCTGTCTGTCTGTCTGTCTGTCTGTCTGTCTGTCTGTCTGTCTGTCTGTCTGTCTGTCTGTCTGTCTGTCTGTCTGTCTGTCTGTCTGTCTGTCTGTCTGTCTCTCTCTTTCTCGGAAGGGAATCATACAAGGACAGCTTAAAGAATGAAGTGAGAGCGCATGAGTTGAGGGATGAGAAGAATTGGTCTGCTCTTTTTTCCATGTACACCAAATATGTAAGCTCACAACGCGTCAGACACGCTGTGAGCTTAGATTGGCTATTTTTCAGCTAATGTTCCCCTATTGGACTTGAGTGCTAGTCTGAAGATAAATGATGTTAGTACGATCTGGAGCAGTCTGAACTCACACACAACATCAGGTTTCGATCACACGGCTATAGAGATAATGTGTACTGAATTTGTATGATTTTTGGACAAAATATAGATTACTGGTAGGATTAATATCAACAAATGTGTTAGGCAGTAATCGGCCTTCTGGTGGTGCTATAACGGTCCGATGTGACAAATTTAGGGCAGAAGTTCTGATCTTGTCTCCAGGGACTGTGTGTACACAGTTTCACGTCGTTCAGGCCAACATTTGATAAATAATGTTATTGAGGGGGAAAACATAAGTTAGTTATGGTTTGTCTCTGTGGGAGGCTATAGCTGTTTATAAGAGCAGTATTTTACCACCATTCTTCTTCTTCTTCTTCTTCTTCTTCTTCTTCTTCTTCTTTGTTTTGTACAAAATGCCTCAAATCAACAACGCAAACAATTGTGCACGCACATTCCAACTATGCTGAGGAATAAAAGCTACTTTTCAAATCAGCCCACATGGTGGCGATATAACCTTTCAATTTGCGTTTTACCTATAACTGCACCAATTGTGAAACTTTGCACACACACTCCCAAGTAAAAACCACCACCAGAGGCCAACTTTTGTATTTTTTATATTACTCCTCCAGATTTTGTCCATCATGCACATTATCTCTATAGACATGTAAATCTGTCCGAATTTTCATATTCCATCCTTCTTCTTCTTTTTGATTTCCGGCAGTGTGGACTGTGGACGGCACAAGGCATATTACTGCCTTTGTTATGATTGACATATGACATCCTTATTAATAGACATTGTCTTTCTGCATTGTAAATACTACTGCACTTTTGAAACACATGTTTCACTGATTCCATGGCTGCCCAGTGCCCACACTGACATAGCCCTGTGTCATGCTTTCCTTTTAAAAACAAGTTATTGTTTAACCCACATCTCTACGAGATGCAGTGTTACAGCATCACTTCTTACTGACTTTAGGTTGTACCATGTACTGTAGTAATGCCTCGATCCCCTTATCCTCCCATATTCCATCCTAATTGGCTAAGATTGCCATCTAAAGTTTGCACGAAATGCATCAAGTCATGAATGCAGTGTATAATTGCAGTGAAACTTTGCATGTACATTCCCACTCGGCCGAGGAAGAAATGCCACCCTTTTCACATTGGCCTATTATAGCATCACAAGCATGCAGGCAGATTTTTGGCCAACATTTCAACATTGGCCTATAGTGCCACCAGGAGGCCACAATAACCTACCTGTCCTGGCGGAGACCATTGCTCCAAGGAACACTTTTTCTAGTTATTTCTTTTTTTCCCCCCATGGGGACAGGTTAACCACTTAAATTAGCGATTCTGAACAAACAAATGAGGTATTTTTGAAGGTATTGGCCCCCTTTTTGGACTTTATAGAAGAGCGTAATTGATTCGGACTGGTTCATGATCTTTATCTAGGCTGTTTTATTATGATGAAGTATAAGTGACATCCCACCCTCATACGCATACAAGGGCACGGCAGATTTTTGGCCTGTGTCTCGCTGTTCGGATGTGGGAGGATTAGGGTGGTGGGGTGCCATGTGGCTTCTGTTGGTTCCGCCGTGGGCTGGTGATGCCCCGTCTCACAGTACTGGAATACTTGCTTTTACAAATACTTAAGTACGGTATTCAAAAAGGTGTCCGTTTAAACTACTTGAGTATTCAAATTCAATTTCCAGACAGACAGTGAAAATAGCAGAGCTTGTAGATCTGTTTTTTTTCCTGTATTTGAAATTGGGCTATATATATATATTTATATTTTACTTGCAATACTCAAGTAAATGTACTTAGTTACTGGTGTTACAGTGCAGTGTGAGTCATCCCTGCAGTGTGAGTTATGTGATATTGCAGCAGTTACAGCTCCCATCCAGCGTTGCCACATTTTGCGAGAGAAACAAGCGGTCAGGACTATAGGAAAACAAGACCAAAAGACCACGCACGGCTGAAAATAGCAGATCTATAAGCTCACAAGTTAGAGTATATATTAATAGAGACGGCACCCAGAGGAAACCCTGAGGCGAAATGGACATAGTGGCCGAATTTGGTATTGCAGCGCTGGGCCAATTCTGGTCCGTTGACTATCATTGCGCACGTTCATGATGACACGTGAACGCTGTTTCATACATGCACGCGTGCAATGATCAACGCGTTAATGGCCAGCGCGTTCACGATTTGGCCCAATCCATCCCAGAATGCACTCTGTTCTACCCGGAAGGAGGAGTGAAATCGCCTCATGTGCTTTTGAGCAACGTAATGCAAGTGGACATGGGAGGAGAAATCCGGTGAAGTCTCTATTAATATATACTCTAAGGCTCACAATGCGTTTGTTGCCTTGTGGTTGTGGGTTGTGAGCTTGTAGATCTGTTACTTTAAAAAATACATCTTCAAATAATTATGAAACAAATTTCTATGGGGGTCCCTGGCACAAAATAGTTTCATTGTGGGGTTTGTGGACAAATATTAATTAATTACTTTTCGGGATCGTTTACACGAAAAGGTTTGATATTTGAAAGCTTTAGTTGCTCGTTACTTATCCAGAATTAGATTACTATGAGAAAACTCACAAATCTATTGTTATTTGACTAATTGATTAATATCATCTGTACAATTGTTTCATACCAATGTAAGTGTCATGCACAATGTTATGAGTAATGTTTTAAGACACAATCTAAGTACTGGAAAGAATTTGCTTTTAACGCCCAAAATGTTATCAAAATACAGGCCATCGGGCAGTGCTGAATGTTGGAGTAATGTGCAGCACTGGAAGCCAAACATACACATATTTTCCATGTCCAATATTGAAAATATTAAAAAGACATAACACAAACACATTTTGCTTAAAGGGGAAAACCACCCATTTTCAACATTTTACTATGTCATTAATATACCTTAGAGCTGTAGAACTGTTATTATGAAAAAAATCATTAACATGGTGAAACACATCTTGATGACATCATCAAGATGTGTTTCACTGATGTGTTAATGATTTTTTTCAGACCTCTAGTTCTAGGAAACACAGAATGGGGGAACTTTTTATTATTTCCACAACAGCTCTATGTGTGTGGAATTTCCACAACAGCTCTAAGGTACATTAATGATATAGTAAAATGTTGAAAATGAGTGGAATGCCCCTTTAAACCCATTCACCCAATCAATATTGTATTACTGTAGGTATTATTCCATTAGAAATACACAGGGAGGGAGATAAATATCTGTATACAATATTACGTATCACTGCTTTAAAACAAATCACACAGAAATGGTTGGATGTAGCCACTCCCTAGATTATTAATAATTGGAAAATAACAGTTGAAGATTTTAAAGAGATGGAAATAATCAGAAATACATGTATTTTATACATGTAAAATGTAGAAGTAGGCCTACTACAGGTAAGCTACCCCTATGTAAATGGTTCTTTTACTTTTTCCCTTGTATTTCTACTTCATTAATTTCCTCCTTTTTCTTTTTTGTATTATTAATTTCAGTTTGTATATGAAAATGATGCAGGATGATTTTTTTGGATGAAATTGGTCAGAAGTATTGTTTGTCAATTGTTTCTGCGAAGACTTTCCCCACAAAACAGATGCTGGGGTTTAAAGTGGTTGAAGCAACCTTTTATTCATTAATATAAGTACTAATGACCTGCAGCAGCCACAAAGTCTTGGTGAACTACAGTGGATCAATTGGAACTTTTATTCTTCCCCTTTTCCTTTGAAAAAGTAACCATTTTGGACATACAACGTTTCCACCCGACAGTGGCGATATACATTTTGTCTCAGTAAAAAAAAAAAAAAAAAGAACAGAAAGGAGAAAGTAAAGAGATGGCTTTTAAAAAAGCCGATGCTGAGTGTGTTGGCTGTGAGTCCCCTGGGCCATGCGTTCCAAAGTTTAGGAGGTCTCATTTAAAAGGCCGGGTCACCTTGGCCAGCGACCACGTCAGCACCCGGGGACAGTCACAAAGCAGGCCTTTTCCTTACTGGTTATCTCTGCCTTCCTATATGGAACCCCAAAGCTCTAGAGCGAAGTCTGCACAAAAAGCCAGCCAGCCACGGAGCATCGATTAGTGATTTTCTGCTTCTTTTTTAAAACTTTGCTTCTCTGATGCAGGGGAATGGATTGTAAATATGGATCACGTTAAAAGATGCAGTCCGGAACTTACTTTAACCACTTAACCCCTAAATACAGTGCTTAGTCCCACAGGGCTCTGTGCTAGGTTTGCTAGTATTTACACCAAATCTCTTCAGAGAAAAAATGAAGGATCTACTGTACGTCAGGGTGCTGATGTGGTCGCTGGCCAAGGTGTAGATCAGTTATTTATGTCAAAGTAATTTGGTCCAAGTACAGAGACAACTCTTAAGACAAGAGCAACAGGTTCCCAACCTTTCTATTTGACACGAGCATCATTGACTGACACGTGTCTGGCTGTCTGGCTGCTAAATTATTCTATCACCACATAATACCATTGACCTAAATGGTGTTATATCAATGAGGATAGGATGAAAAAGGTTATTTCTGTATTAGCCTTGACGACCGTCTTGATCCAAGGCTATGTCTGTATCAGAAATTACTTTGAGGCCTGGGATCAGCGGTCCTGGTGCAGCGTGCCGCGGGCGTTCCACTCCTGCTCCCAACGGACTTTGCTGCGTGTCTCCCCCCCATCTCTCTCCCGTTTCCTGTCAGCCTACTTTACTCCTGTCCCTCTCTCAATAAAGGCAAAAAAGGCCAAAAAAAGATCTTAAAAAAAATAAACTTTGGACAGATATCACTGCTTTGCAACACAATGAGAACGCCATTATTATGCTCGAAGCTGGTTATAAAGACACCAAGGATTTGTCAGTGATGTGACATCACGAATCCTTGGGCATGTGACAGACTTAAGTTTTCTCTGCTGTTTATAAAATCCTGGTGACGCGAGGTTATAGACTCAACGTTGCCTGTGTATATTTGTACAATCCATGAACTTGGAAGTCCTGGCAGGCTTCTCGTGCACCGGTGGTCCTGAGGTTGAACAGTTTTCTGAAAAAAACGTATGTTGTTATTTCCAAAAATGATGTATTTTGTTGCCGACTGCCATCTCAAAATATTTTGTGCCAGGTATAAGCAAAGATTTGAGTTAAAAATGTTCGCTTACAAAATTGTCATGATTTTTTTTATTGCAGATCTACAAGTTCATAGCGAGGCACGAGCGAGATACGAGCTTGCATATCTGCTATTTTTGAATAGCCAAATAAATCTCAAATGACACAGATGATTTTCCGGTTTTAAAGGTTTAAGTGGTTGAACCACCTTAAAGTGCATGCCAAACGTAAGACCATGTGATCACTCATTCTTGTTCTTTGGTGTGTTTCTGAACAGGAGAGAGTTTGCCGACGTGATGGAGTACTGTGCACAACATGGGAGCACGGGATCAATGAGGACCTCCCCCAGCTCCGAGCTGCGATCCCCCATCCAACCAGGTACTATGTAACACTAATGCTGTGTCCACACTGGCTGAGCTATAGGCTCTAGTGAGGCTACTATTCATTTTCATTTGGAAGCCATCGATATGAAGATACAAAGCTACTGGCTACCGTTCATTTTTATTTGGAAGCCAGCACCATGAAGATACAAAGCTAGGTTACCATTAATTTGCAATGGAAGCCATTGTCAACCCATCTCCATAATTGGTCCTCACTACTGCTCATGATAAAATGGTACCCTTTTTGTCTACTTGGTCTGTGTATCAGAGGAGGGCTGTGGACAGTTCAGAAACCCGTCTTCCGGCCTGGCGGTCCAGGCACCTAGGCTGGTAATCCAGCGTGTCGTGGGTTCGAGTCCTGATCCCGGCGACCTTTGCTGCGTGTCTTCCCCCCCATCTCTCTCCCTCTTTCCTGTCAAACTACTGTGGTGTATCAATGAAGGCAAAAAGTCCCCAAAAATATCTTAAAAAATGAATAAAAACCGTCTTCCAGTGACATCATCGATTGGGAATCCAAGCTAATAGAAAACTCTAACGATGATGTCACTGGTAGGCGGGTTTCTGAACTGACCACAGCCCTCCTAGACACAGACCAAGGAGAAACAAATTGTACAATTGTATCATGATGCATTGTGAGCTTGTAGATCTGCTATTTTCAAATAGGTCTACCTATATGCCTCAAAATTATACTTAGGTACAGTACATACTGTAAGTAAATAGTTACTTTCCAGTTCCACCACTTACTTTTCACCATTTCCACTCATCACTTATTTCATTTCGCAAAAAGAACCGTTTTGTATACCAAAACATTTAACTCTGAGCATGGGTGGAGAGAGCACTATGGGTGGTACAATGTACTGCCGAGGGATGTGTGTGTGTGTGTGTGTGTGTGTGTGTGTGTGTGTGTGTGTGTGTGTGTGTGTGTGTGTGTGTGTGTGTGTGTGTGTGTGTGTGTGTGTGCGT
Source organism: Electrona antarctica (assembly GCF_951216825.1). NCBI lineage: Eukaryota > Metazoa > Chordata > Actinopteri > Myctophiformes > Myctophidae > Electrona > Electrona antarctica. Next base: position 24,531,680 of record NC_136795.1, on the reverse strand, counting down.
GTGTGCGTGCGTGCGTGCGTGCGTGCGTGCGTGCGTGCGTGCGTGCGTGCGTGCGTGCGTGCGTGCGTGCGTGCGTGTATGACACGCACGTGTATGACAATGACAAATTAGTATGACAATGACAAATAAAGGCCACACCTACATAAACCAACAACATTAATCACCATAAACATGTAACCTGGCTTTCCAGCTCACATTACCACAATAGAGGAGAAAAAAAGTTGGTGTGTATATGTGGCTCAAGGCATGCTGGGATTTATGTCTGCTGGGTCTCTCTCTCTCTCTCTCTCTCTCTCTCATTTTATCATCGCGGATGAGTTTTAAATTACAGTAATCGGCGATAGTTTGATACACGTCACGCGAGTGAGTGTTTTTGCGAGTGTGCACCATATATACTTCAATCAATCAATCAATCAATCATAACAAAACAAACAGCGTCAGATGCATGTCCGTCTTCCAAGCGTTGCAAGATTTTGTGAGAGAGAGAGACAAGCAACCAAGCACTGAAAAGAAGTAAAAAATAATAACTGACTGTCAAACTTTATTGTCGAATGTTGTTTTAGAGCGTGGTTATCAAACATTTTCATGTCAAGGACCCCCAATATTTCAAAGCAACTTTACAGAAAAAAACAAGACCAAAGTATAGCTTATAATATAATAAGCAGACTTGGCAACACTGTACTGAAGCTTCGACTGATGTACAAGCTCACGTGTATAGAGTGGATAAGGAAATGGCGTGCGTGCGTGCGTGCGTGCGTGCGTGCGTGCGTGCGTGCGTGCGTGCGTGCGTGCGTGCGTCCGTGCGTGCGTGCGTGCGTGCGTGCGTGAGTGCGTGCGTGCGTGCGTACATCGTTATTATGTGCATGTAATTTCTACACCATGCTGTATAGGCATGAAGGAATTTAATGTCGAGGAGATGAAGGTTGAGGTATGGCAAGAACTTAAAGCCACTTTCACCCTGGTTACATTTGTATACTACAGTATATCAGAGATAGATATGATTAAAAAAGAAAAATCACTTGTACAGTGGAATTCAGTGATATTATTAACAACTTAAATAAAAATACCTACATCTAAATCACATTATTAATGTTTTGCTCAATTTAAGATAGCCTGGCTCAATTTAAAAACACAAGGAAAATCACATTAAGTCTTGCGAGTAGTATTACAGACCTTCTCATCTCGTTTTGGAGAGTAATCTATTTTGTGCCCGCATACATGCAGCTTGAAGACTGAATTACTGCCGCGCTGCCAGTTTTTACCCTTCATTTCAAGGGCATTAAAAAAAGCAAATATTACATAACCTGAGGATGAAAGACTAGCCTCTCGGAGAGGGATTTTTGGCTTCTCCGGCAGTCACTCAGCATATTGGTTTATTCTTCACAGATCAAGTTTACGATGGGGGGTGCATGAAGTTTTAAGGACCTCAGTCCTCTCTTGAATCCTGTGTCTGAGACGCAGGAGCAGTTGAATGCAGTTTGTGCAGCAACTGATGCAGAATCATGCTGCAGCCCGCCTTTGGGGTGTATCATCTGCATCCGAAAGAGAATAAATCAAAAACTTGACCACAACATCACGTTAAAATAAGCTCTTCAGCTGCAGCCATATTGACTAATGAAGGCTCTGTTCCATTTAATGTAGCACAGTGGTTCTAATGGAACCTCTTATTAGCCTATATTATTATTTCAAGTATTTCAGTAGTAGTAGTTCAACTATGAATTCTTAGAGTTATACACCCGTAACCGTAAGGGGCCATTTGTAACCCCCCCTCAGCGTGCAACATCTGAGTGCAACCAAACATAAAATGATCTCTTCTCCCCAATCCCTCCCCAACATTTCTCGTCTCGTTGAAGACCCTAACAAGAGCCCTCGTACAAGGTTTCTTCGACTATGCATGCACCTCTTGGTACCACAGCACCTCAAAGGCCCTTAAAACAAGGCTCCAGACCTCCCAAAACAAACTGGTCAGGCTCCTACTTGGCCTCACCCCCCAAGATACCCATGTACCTGTCTAAATACTTCCTTAATGTTAACGAAGTCCACACCCACAACACCAGAGGGAGTGCAACAAACCATGTACAACCCAGATTCGGCACAAACGGGACTAAATTATTTTCGCTCCTATGCCACCAGAATGTGGAACGCCCTACCAACAGTCATTAAGACATGCAAATCCCTTGACTCCTTCAAAACCACTCTCAAAGGGAACCTACGGACGGCTGCAATTCGAAACTGGCCCCCAAATGTGAATCCCCCCCCAACCCCCCCCCCCCCCCCCCGCCCCTTTTCCCCCTCACTATAATGTTTCTTTTCCCTTTTTACCTCCATTATGATGAATTCCTGTTCTGTTCTTTGGCTATAGCCTATAGAAGTGTCTATTTGTACGTCTCTAAATGTTTTGATGAATTGAACAAGGTGGACCCTCTTGTAAACAAGTGTAATGCTTTATTGGGTCGTCCACTCACAGTTAACAGTCTTTGTATTGAGTTGTGCTTGAAATGTACTGTAATTCTGCAAACTGTTAATAAATATTTCAATAAATCAATCAAAAACAAAATATACACTTCTATGCAAAAAAATCATCATATATACCTTAAAAAAAAGTTTAAAAAAAATAAAAAAGGGAAACGTGTATAGTATGGGGAAAAAGAGGGGGGTTGGGTGCTTTAATTTTTTTACAGGGGCCAGTTTCAAATTGCAGCCGCTGGTAACACCTATGAAGGTAGTAAGGAAGAGGCCCAAGTTCCTTCCAATATGGCTGCTGTGCACTAGTGGTGTCAAAAATAATCAATGCAGCAATGCATCGTGATTCGTCCATGCAGCAATGCATCGTGATTCGTCCATGCAGCAATGCATCGTGATTCGTCCATGCAGCAATGTGACATAATCGATAACCAAAGCCTAAGTAAATATCATTATATATAATATATAATTATAATACTGCATATAATATTATATATAATATAATTCTAAATAAAATGTGTTGTTCAGTATATCTGACTGCTTGTATTGACTCATGGAAATGTGCCATGTTGTGCAGTAATATAGACAACTGTGATGCATTGCAATGCATCGTAGAATCAAATCGAATGAAATTGTTACCTGGTGAATCGTAATCGAATTGAATTGTGAGGGCAGTGCCAATGCACACCTCTAATAGAGCCTATTAGATATTTGAATTATAATTCTCTTTAAGCACTGCTGAGTGTTTTTTGTTTGTTTTGTTTTGTTTATTCCACTGTGTGTAATCGTAGCAGAGCTAGCAGGGGGTCTCAGAGAGAATAAAAGACAGAGAGAGAACACAAAAGGAATGTGTAACACTTCCACTGATGTGCTACACACCCTGCTGGGACACACTATGTTCTCTGAAAAGAAAGTGCTAATGAGTGTTTCTAACCTTTGAAAGGTGTTTTTTCTCTCTCGGGTCTTCTTCGAGGGTTTTCACCGTTTGTTTCGGTAGACGTTCGGATTTTGGGCATTATCATTTCAGAGTCTCTCTCTCTCTCTCTCTCTCTCTCTCTCTCTCTCTCTTACCGACAGAAAGCTAGAGAAGTCACATAACATATAGGCTACCTTTAACCCATTTCTTTTTTTAACCTTTCAAAAATCTAAAATTGTACGTTGCTGTAAGTGGTGCTCAAACGTTTTCACCATATACATAATGTTCTTGAATAATCAAAAATAGCAGATCTACAAGCCCATAGCACAGCACGAAGTGGCACGCTATGAGCTTGTATATCTAAAATTGCGAGGCGGTGTCTCGTGGCGAGAATAGCAGACCTACAAGCTCACACGACGTCGCATCCGTGCCACGCTGTGAGCTTGCAGGTCGGCTATTCCCGGCCGACACCGTCTCGCGACCGAGCATGAATTAGGCTTGACAGCAGTGTGTTGTACGTGCGTGTGTGTGTTTGACCAGCAGGGGGCGGGGGCAGACCGCAGGACAGCACGTCGTCTGGCTCGTCGTCGCGCTCCCAGAGTCCTTTGATGCTGAGCCCAGCGGGCTCCCAGAGCATGTACAACACCAGCGGAACCATGAGGCGCTCACGCAGGTACACGCACACACGCAGGTACACGCACACACACACACACACACGCATGCACGCACGCACGCACGCACACACACACACACACACACACACACACACACACACACACACACACACACACACACACACACACACACAGGGGGTCGTTTGGGGATAAGGTTTGCGCTTCTATTCTGACTTCTCTGACACAGTGCAGTTCAGCCAGTCAATCAGTGGGACTGAGCATGCAGCTGAGCAGCCGACGGCACATCAAAGGAACAGTCACAGAGGTTGTTAATTAATGGCTGAGACTGAACTCCCAGTGCAGTTGGAAAAGGAAGTAATCACTTCTGTCCGTGACAATACCCAATCCTACAGTTTGAATTCTGTACAATCCAAATGTGTATATAAAATATAGATTCCCCATCGATTCTCTTGGTTCCGCCCACATTTCTCTTGTGAAGCAGAATTGGTTTAAAGCTTGACTATGCAAGACTTCTGGTCTGTGTGTGTATATACACAACAGAGAAGTCCACTCTAATCAATCAATCGACTCAAAGTCTTGTGTGTGTGTGTGTGTGTGTGTGTGTGTGTGTCTGTGTGTGTGTGTGTGTGTGTGTGTGTGTGTGTGTGTGTGTGTGTGTGTGTGTGTGTGTGTGTGTGCGTGTGCGTGTGCGTGTGTGTTGCCAGTCACCCAGGGGAGGGTGTGATCCAGCTGATCTCAGTAACCCGGTCCAGCACTCTGGGCATCACCATCGGAGGAGGAACCAACAGACCTGATGGACCCGCTGTCTTCATCCAGGAAGTCCTGTCTGGAGGAGACTGCTACAGGGTAGGCTACTATACTATACTATACTATACTATACTATACTATACTATACTATACTATACTATACTATAGCCTACTATACCAGTAAGATGCCCTGGGGGCGAGAAGCGACCTCGTGCACGCATCCGCCTGGGTGACAGCAGACTGCTGTGCAAGCGCTGGGGCTTTGGCATGGGGGGTCAGATCAACATATGGAATGAATTATGTACTGGCTATTTGGATCATGTCTTGAGTGTACAGGGTTTGATCAGGTCAGATCAACATATGGAATGTCAGAACAGGTCAGCTCCATATATGGAGATCTAAGACTGGCAGCGGGGGCAGTGTCTTGAGTGTACAGGGTTTGATTCCTTACAGTAAGCAAGAACAACGCATGGTAATACGTCAAATACATAGAAATAGTCATCAAGAATCATAAGCAAGCTATGAACCATCTGTCTAACAGTAGAATATCTGTAGGCCTACAGCGAAGCTAACTGAGTATACACTATAGAGTGCTATGTCTAGATAAAATGTAGACATAAGTTTAGTCTTTGCATACGCCTGTAAAGTCGCCACGGCTAGTGCAAGTGCTACGGCAAGGTTTCCATGCACCTGACAGTGGCGACTTGGTCTTTTGTCCTCTACATGTCCATGCTAAGTCTTCTAGCTGCGGCGGGTGCTATTAATACAGCGCCCAGAGAGCGGGTAGAGCTGTTGTCTTATACCAGGGGTGGGCAACTGGCGGCCCGGGGGCCACATGCGGCCCCCACCTTCACTTAATGCGGCCCGCATGTTAATATCAGAATACTGATATAGTATTTATTTCAGCTGTTACAATTCCAAACCCGCTTTAATTACTTCATGACTAGTATGACTAGTACTTAATGACTATAGTATTCAAATGTTATTGTCTTTTCATAAAAAAGGTTACTTTTCAGGATTCCAATAAAAAAATAGCAAAAAGATATTCAGGTTTTCAATTCAAATATAGCAAAAATAGCCGATCTACAAGCTCAAAACGCGTCGCATTGCGACGCGTTTTGAGCTTGTAGATCGGCTATTTTTGCTACGACAGTAATATGCACTACATGTGGCCCTCTGGAGTGAATGTGGAAATATAGTGGCCCTCGCCATCGTCAAAGTTGCCCACCCCTGTCTTATACTGTATACTCAAGGACACTTCCACATACTAAGCCTGGAGGTGGGGAATCGAACCGGCAGGTACCGTCCCAGTTCTCCTTACAGTGTGCCGCTCTCCTCTCCTCGACAACAACGACCACAACGACACGCCGCTCCCAGCACAGCTGCTGTCAATAATTGTCATAGTTGGGTATAGTTGGGTAATATCATTACAATGAAAGAAAATGTAGGTTCGGATTGATTTCTGTCACGATTACGTTTAAGTTGACTTTTTAGGCTTTGTAATCGAAAATTGCACATAGCAGATATGACAAACAACAAATATAGCCTACAAAGAAATTGGTGTCGTGATATTTAATAGGAATAGCTGATCTGCAAGTTTACAGATCTGATATTTCAGCTTTTCTAAATATGCCTATGAAAAAACGTTCAAACATTTTTTAACATGGAACCCATTCTGACGAGTATGACGTTTACGCAAATGATAATTGTGATTAGACGATTATGTAATAGTTGGCTGCATTTTCAGCAGTGGTGTAAAGTAGCAAGTACATTACTCAAGTATACTGTACTTGACTATCATTTTGAGTTATTTTTTACTTTCCTTGAGTACAAATTTCCACGTGTTGTTTTATTCCACTCCATCTCAGAGGCAAACATTGTACTTTCTATTTTACGATATCATTTACATTTTAAGTTGTCAGATGGGCGTGCATTTTCAGAGCATTGATTATTTGACTGATCAATTCATCCATTGTGCTTTGACTTGGACCAATGAAACTAGCATAGCATACTGGTCCCTCACGGTCCACCAGTGGGCCGCGGCCCGCAGGTTGGAGGAGAAAGCAAAGAGAAAGTCATGCTGGAGTCTGGACTGTGTAGAATCCTAATGTCCGGTCGTGGCGACTGAGAACTTTCATTCCTTGAATGTCACATAAAAATGTCACATTTGTTTCTTTCAAAGAGCATGCTCTCTGGAAAGGTCTTGTCATATACCGCTGGAATTGAGAAAGGTCCTCTAGCCCAAGAAGCTCCCATCTGCCGCAGAGATGAAAGGCCCTTCTGCTTTTGGAAATCAATAGTGTCTAACACTTTGAAATAAAGATCTTGATCAGCCTTTTTTTGTCAGCAGAATGTGCTGTACGCTCCCGTTAGCCGGCCTGTCCTGTTCCTCTCTACCTGTGCAGAAAAATATATACTGTTCTGTCTGTCTTTGTCTTTGCAGTTGTTCTGCTGAATCAGGGCCAGTGGTTTACAATTTTTGTTCCGTAAATGTATGACCAACTTCGTCATACTAACTGCAGTGCCACACAAAAGGCATCGAAAATAGGCGAATAGCCGAAATAGTTCATTACAAGCATGTAGACAGAGCTGTTATTTTCACTATTTTCGGGAAACAAATTCTGAAAGTGAAAGAGTGTCTGTGAGTTTTATTAATATTGTCGCTAGGGATGTCCCGATCACGTTGTTTGTCTCCCGATCCGATTCCGATCATTTTATTTTGAATATCTGCCGATCTGATTTATATTTTTATAGAACACAAGTATGCCATATCACAATAGTAAAATATCCCAATCCCAATGTATCCAGTATCCAGTATCCAGTCAAATATCATGATATGGAATACAATATTGATAGTAGGGATGTCCCGATCACGTTTTTTGGCTCCCGATCCGATTCCGATCATTTGAAAATGACGTGATCCGCCCTAATTTCCGATCACGTGATCGGATCGTGACAACCCTAATTGTTGTTGTTGGACAGCAACCAGCTATCTCTCAACTTAAAAAAAAGATATAGAGTATATATAGTATACATATTATATACACACAAGTTTTTTTTAGGTCCATGTGTTCGTTCTTCGCAGTGCCCTGCAGACCGTTGTCAACTATGTATGTATGATATATCCTTAACAAAATGTCAAGTCATTGCTGCCGAATGTCATTGGCGAGCTTGACTATATGCATCTTCTTGTACAGTTGCTGGAGGGAGGGAAGCTCACTTCCCAGCATGCACTGGGCCATCCGCAGCACCCTCTGTAGGGCTTTCAGTTGGCGGGGCAGTGCAGTTCGCATACCAGGCGGTGACGCAGCCTGACAGGATGCTCTCGATGGTGCTGTTGTAGAACAACCTGAGGATACCTGGGACCCCTCTGAATTTCTTTAGGCGACAAAACCAGTATAATCTCAGCTGAGGCTTTTTTCCCCTCAAGTGAGTGGTGTGTGTGTGTCCCACTTGAGCTCATCCTCGATGCGTATGAGGAACTTGAAATTGCTGATCCTTTCCACTATACAACGCCATCGATGAAGACAGCGGCATGCTCTCTCTTCAGCCTCCTGTAGTCCACGATCAGCTCCTCTCTCTTGTTGACTCGTCAATGTTGACAATCCGGCCTGTCACTGTCGTGTCGTCAGAATACTTGATGATGACATTGGAGCTATGCATGGTTATGCAGTTATGCAGGGCACCCATTTGTGGGCCGCGGTCCCTTTATTTTTTGTTTCCTACATTTTGTTTTGAACTATTATTATTTCAAAACATTTTCCAAAAACAAAACAAACAAAAAAAATTTGCATGAACTTAAAAACAAATTAAATTATGTATTTCCAGTAATTTCCTGAAGAAATAAAATAATAATCGGAGAAATTCCATGAATTAGAAGTTAAATTAAAAGTCTAATTTCTCTTTTGGGCCTTGAGCTAAAAGGTTTGGGAACCACTGATTACATGTGCACGACACCTTACGCCAGGGCTCCACCGGACGCGTGATGTCACGCAACGCGGGCAGTGGAGCCACCCTTCATTGATTAAAAAGGGAACATTCCCTGACGGTGACGGTGACGGAGACGCGACGCTGACGCGCCCGGTGGAGCCCCGGTGTTACATGTGCATCCACGTTCAAATGTAATTACAGTTGTACATGGGAAACTGGGTAATACCATATATACAGTTGTACATGGTTAATACCCTATACAGTTGTACATGGGTAGGACCCTACAGTTCTACATGGGTAATACCCTATACAGTTGTGCATCAGTAATGAACCTTATAGTTGAACATGGAGTACTGCAGTAGTGCCGTGTACTGTCGTCATAGTACTGGCCCCCACATACTTTGTGTTATACAGTATTTCAGCTGTGCAGTATAGCGCACCATGCGGTACTGATATTTATAGACAGACACACATAACAGTACTGATGTTCAGAGAGAGAAGTCCAAGTATGACAACTCTCTCTCTCTCTCTCTCTCCACCCCCCCACCCCCATGGGATTTAAATTGGTTCCATTCAGAGTTATTCTCTGGCACGAGCAGTGAGTTGTTACTTTATAGGTGTTTAATATTGTGAAGGATCCATTCCTTGTGCCAAGGTGTGTTGCCGTTGTTGTTTTTGTTGTAGAGGACTTCTGTCCACTCATGTATACTGTGCTTCTGGAAGTACAGTAGATTCAGTATGTGTATAAGTAACACTAGAAAACCTAGACACATAATCTTGCATTATGTCAGAATGTTCAGCTTTTTTATCAACGTGTCACCAGAAACCAATTATCTGTCTATTTTTATATTAAAAAAAGTGGTTCTCAAATTCCGTACAGGGTGTACGTGAGAGAAAGTGTAAAATGGAAAAACTAGACACTGTTTAAAGCTAATGTGCTCAGGGTAGTCTAATTTCAAGTCATTCACTCCTTTTCTTATTTGTGATGTTATATTTATTCTTCAATATATTCTTCAAAAGGTTCGAAATCGTTAATTCTTAGCATCGGGTGGATACCTCATATTATGTCCAAAGCAGCTATACTTTTCAGGATTCAAATTTAAAAAAATTGAACTACTTTTGTATGACACTAGTAGGCTATGGAGAAAAAAAACAGCAACTGACCGACAGCAACGACATGCTAGATATGGTTTTCTATTTTTCTAAGCAACATGTAGTCGGGTAAAGGGGGTTCTTTGATCTAGAAATCAGGAAAAGGGGGGGCACGGTGGCACAGTTGGTAGTGCTGTCGCCTCACAGCTAGAAGGTCCTGGGTTCGATTCCCGCTTGGGACGCTGTGGGCGCTGGCGGCGTGTTTCCTCCTCCGCGTCATCAGTGCCCATACCCGAGGCGGGGTATGGTGAAAGGGCCTTTCTGTGTGGAGTTTGCATGTTCTCCCCGGGTCCCCTAGGGTAGGTACCCTCACAAAAAACATGCAGTAATCCTGGTCTCTAAACTGCCTCCCCCTGGCCAGCTGGGGCGCCTGATGGAGGGGAAAGGAACTGGTTGGAATAACGTGTTCCTTCCACGCGCTACGTCCAACCAGGGAAACTCCCCCCTGTCAGGTGTAAAGGAGCAACTTCGACACTCAGGCATGAAGGAAGCATGAGTTCAAGTCCGTTGCTCTCCCCATGTCCCCCATATATGGGGACTAGGTTGGCGGAGGGTGTATAGAGCCCACATTAGATAATTGACACAGGGGGGAAAAATGGGTTACAAAATCGTGGGATAAAAATTAAGGGGAAAAAAAGAAATCAGGAAAAGGGGGTACTGAAGCACAAAAAGCTGTTTGAGAACCACTGCCGTAGCCTATTAGGCCAGTCAATCTAAGCTAAAAAGGGGCGTGACCCAAAAGAGATTGCAATAGTAATCGCTATCGCTAGGTTTTTTTATGATCCTTAGGGTCATCCAAATAAATAAAATGTGTTGTATTGAATTGTGGATCATGTTAAATGCAGGGGTTTAAAGTTGGGGTACCCTTAAAAGCCTACAAGGCAACCATTTCAAATTTTAAGTATGCTTTAAGTAGCATGTGACATGTCAAACTAGGGGGTTTCATGATTCTGAATCTATTTCAAGCATTAGTTCTGCACGGAAAACATTGGATAAATAAATGTGGCCATAGCCGCTTGCCCAAATGTGCTCAAATGTGAGGACCTCATCACTAATGGCTATAATAACGGCCATAGACGACACAAAAAACATGCAGTATTCCTGGTCTCTAAACTGCCTCCCCCTGGCCAGCCGGGGCGCCTGACGGAGGGGAAAGGAACTGGTTGGAATAACGTGTTCCTTCCACGCGCTACGTCCAACCAGGGAAACTCCCCCCTGTCAGGTGTAAAGGAGCAACTTGGACACTCAGGCATGAAGGAAGCATGAGTTCAAGTCCGTTGCTCTCCCCATGTCCCCCATATATGGGGACTAGGTTGGCGGAGGGTGTGTAGAGCCCAGGATCAGGATCACATTAGATAATTGACACAGGGGTGAAAAATGGGTTACAAAATCGTGGGAAAAAAATTAAGAAAAAAATAAAGAAATCAGGAAAAGGGGGTACTGAAGCACAAAAAGCTGTTTGAGAACCACTGCCATAGCCTATTAGGCCAGTCAATCTAAGCTAAAAAGGGGCGTGACCCAAAAGAGATTGCAATAGTAATCGCTATCGCTAGGTTTTTTTATGATCCTTAGGGTCATCCAAATAAATAAATAAAATGTGTTGTATTGAATTGTGGATCATGTTAAATTCAGGGGTTTAAAGTTGGGGTACCCTTAAAAGCCTACAAGGCAACCATTTAAAATGTTAAGTATGCTTTAAGTAGCATGTGACATGTCAAACTAGGGGGTTTCATGATTCTGAATCTATTTCAAGCATTAGTTCTGCACGGAAAACATTGGATAAATAAATTTGGCCATAGCCGCTTGCCCAAATGTGCTCAAATGTGAGGACCTCATCACGAATGGCTATAATAACGGCCATAGACGACGTCTATTAGCCGAAAATGTATGCTTGCAATTGTTTCAGAATCATGTATAACCCTAGTTTGACATGTCACATGCTACTTAAAGGGGCATTCCACTCATTTTCAACATTTTACTATGTCATTAATATACCTTAGAGCTGTTGTGTGCATGGAAATAATGAAAAAGTCCCCCCATTCTGTGTTTTCTAGAACTGGAGGTCTGAAATAAATCATTAACATGACATCATCAAGATGTGATTCACCATGTTAATGATTTTTTTACATAGTAAAATGTTGAAAATGAGTGGAATGCCCCTTTAAAGCATTAACATTTTAAGTCTTTGCCTTATAGGTTTAACGGTACCCCAACTTTCAACATTAGCATTAGCGCTGCATTAGCAATGACATTAGCGTTAGCTGTAAAAGGATACATACAAATCTGCTGGTTTTCTGTGTGTTTTTCAGGATGGGCGACTGAGGCCCGGCGACCAGCTCATTGCCATTAACAAGGAGTCCTTGATAGGAGTGACATACGAAGAGGCCAAAACAATCCTCAACAAAGTCAAGTTCAGGTGAGAATGTGCATCTCTATCTCTCTCTCTGTCTCTCTCTCTCTCTCTCTCTCTCTCTCTCTCTCTCTCTCTCTGTCTCTCTCTCTCTCTCTCTCTCTCTCTCTCTGTCTCTCTCTCCCCTCTCTCTCTCTCTCTCTCTCTCTCTCTCTCTCTCTCTCTCTCTTTCTCTCACTCTCTCAGAGCCTCAATGCAGCGCAAGCATGATCAGTATTAAGAAACTCACATCTAACATAGTGTTGATTTTGATAGCCTTTTTTTTCTTATTTTTTCCATGCTGTGGTTTTTAAGCTGAAGTGTTTTAAGCCGAACCACAGTGGTTCAGATAAATCCCCGTTGTCAACACCCCCCCCCCCCCACACACACACACACACACACACCACACACCCACACACACCGTCGCTTGGGGTTGGTGTTTTATTAGACAACCGCAGGGTTTCTCCACTCCCCCACGTGGAGACGCCAGCTGCCACTCCTCTCCTCCACTGAACAGACGCCCGGGTCAAACTGCAGGGGTCACTAGTGCACTAGACACAGACACTGTCCCCCGCGGTCTTCCGCACCCCGCATTTTAACACTGATAAATGGAAGTTGTGAGCGCCCCGGCTGCGCCGACGCAGCAATGCCAGGATATGAAGCCCAGGTATCTGGGTGCTGGCCCATGCATGCTTTCACCTCTACAGTAACACCACCACCCATGCATTACCTAGTAGAGCGTATACTTCCTAGGTCCTCACAAATGGTTGAGGTTATTAGGGTTATGAGAGTTATGCCGGTTGTCGTGGCTAGATGATTACCAGATCTGCAAGCTAACAACGCATCACATTGTGGTGCGTTGTGACCTTGTTGATCTGCTATATTGTTTTGTTGTTGTTATTACTTGTGCGAGCAGAGCGTGCGCAAGTACTGTTTTCGGCTGCGTATTAAAAGACGTTTGTTGATGACGTAATCAATTTAAGTTTATAGTATATTAACTAGCCTATATATGTCAGATGTTTCAATAACTTCATTGGGGTCTGCTTATAGCGCAGTAGTTGACGGTGCCAAACAAAACGGTCAAGCACTGCGCAAAAGTTGCGAGCTCTGCTCACGCAGAAGTAGGCCATTCTTGGCCAACTTGTGTGCAAAGCGCAAGTTGGCAGCTCGACAGAGTGCATTTCTAGTTATTATTATTATTATCCTTTTTATCAATCTCCGTCCTGCGCGCTGGGCGTTACTAATTGATTGAACGGAGAACTCCGTCCTTGCCGCTCAGGGTGTTAACTACATTCCATGCTTTCCAATGTCATATTTACTGGACAGTCTGCATTATTATGATAATGTTATTGCACACTTGACCTTTCCTACCAAAACGGCTTCCTTGCTGTGACGCAAAATATGTACAGTATATATGCTACTCAATACGTTGTTGTTAGCCTGGACACAGACAGAGTAGGTATGACGATTGTCACCTAGTATCCTGTTTGTAGGCTATTATTCATGGACAGGACATGTGAAAAACATGTACATGTATTCTTTATATATTCCTCTCCTCTCCTCTCCTCTCCTCTCCTCTCCTCTCCTCTCCTCTCCTCTCCTCTCCTCTCCTCTCCTCTCCTCTCCTCCTCTCCTCTCCTCCAGTCAGGAGAGTAAAGCAGAGATAGCGTACATCCCAGGTAAAGGGCCATTCCCCAGCATTACGACTCACCCCAACGGTGCCCAGCGAACCTCAACCAATGGCTACAGCACCAAAAAACGCCTAAAAGTCCGCGTCAGATCGCCTGAGGTAAGTACAGTCTACAGTGGCGTACCACTACGATTTCTTTATTTTGTATATATTTTTTACTTTAGTATAAAAGTAGCTATACCACATTGTAGAATTACTCTGTTAGAAGCAACCAGCCTATAGGTTCCAGCCTGATTCGCTGCGTTTCGTATATTTGTTTTGTCACTCGCTACTTAGTCTGGGTGGGACATGTATAACGGCGGGGCTACTTAGTCTGGGTGGGACATGTATAACGGCAGGGCTCCACTGGCCGCATGTGATGCGTGTGACACGGGTCAAAAAACGAACCACGGGCAATTTTAAAGCAGTCACCGAACGCAGCGCAACGCAACGCATCGTAGGCAGTGGAGCCACCCTTCATTGATTAAAAAGGGAACATTCCCTGACGGTGACGGAGACGCAACGCTGACGCGTCCAGTGGAGCCCCGGCGTTAGGGTTAAATCGACCCGTGGCTTCTGATTGGTCTGTTGTGCGGATTGAAAAAAAACAAAAAACACCAGTTTGACGTCGTATCAATGCGCACCACGCAGCTACTGCTATCGCCATATGTCCCTTAAACTCACCCCACACTGCCGTCAGTTTTTTTGTACTACTGAATCTGACAGTGGACTACTGAATCAAATTAAAAAAATATTTTTTCAACAGTGAGAAGCATGAATATGTAACAGGTGACATTAGGAAATACAAGTCTGCTGCCTGCTGGCCAGACTGAGTAGTGAAGGGCATGATAATACAAATCCACAGAACAGCGAATCAGGCTGGAACCCAGGCTAAGAAGTAACGTCCTGTATTCAACATCTTACTTGAGAGAACTTATTACTAATTTGGGAAAATATACCAGTTAAAAATATATCATTCTTGTCAAGCAGAAATCTCCATATTTCATATTGTCTTATTTTTGTGTTTCTTCGTGAATGTATGTCCTACTTCGTCATACAAGGGCCACATAAAAGCTGACGTGTTGTGAGATTGCTGAAAAAGAAGACTAATGCATCTTCCACATAGCCTAATACAGTGGGTCAGGACCCAAGGTTCCAATTTTTGTATGGGATTTGTTTCCTACATTTTTAATTATTACCGGTATACTATTACAAAAAAAAAAGTAAAACATCCCCAAAAAAGCGAATTTTCATGATTTTTTCCCCTGTAATTTCATGAAGAAATTAACGAAAAATCGTAGAAATTAGAAAACAAATGAAGGAGTATATAGCCGATCTACAAGCTCACATTATGAACATTATGAAGCGACGCGTTATGAGCTTGTAGATCTGCTATTTCACTAGTTTGGGTCATAGGCAAGTTTGGGAACAACTGTGCCGGGGCGGATTCAAACTAGCCCTGGAAAACGATGCCGGATCCCTATTGGTTCACTAACCTGCCAACCCTCCCCTCCCCGGGAGAACACAGCGGAGAACACTGACGTCACCAAATTTGGGGCGACGCGCCGACGCCCCTCTGCACTCTGATTGGTTAGGAAAATAAAAGGTTAATTCCCATTCCTGTACAGTACCTCCCACTCCTACATGTATACCAGGGCTCCTGGGCACTGGATTGCACCTGGGTTTCCAGGGCTAGCGCCGACAATTTACAAGGTGACCACCCAAAACTTTTGTTCAACTAAAACGGTTACACAGTATGACTTTATTATTATTATTATTATGTTTTATTTGTTGGCATCAGGAGCCAATCTTGACTAAGGGCTGTGTCCCAATGAGCTGGCTGATAGCCTCTGGAACTTCAACGTGAAGTATGAGACTGGATTAGGCAGGATTCTATTTGGAGGATCAGGGTTGATCAAAAAGCAGGGATGGAGTGAGGATCAGGGTTGATCAAAAAGCAGGGATGGAGTGAGGATCAGGTTTGATCAAAAAGCAGGGGTGGAGTGCATGCAGTGAGAGGTGTGGATGTGGATGTGGATGGGGTGACCAGATCCAAACTGTTCATTTGAGGGACAGTAAGTATCGCTTGTGTGGGACAAGTGTGACGGGGGGACAGTCACAGGACAGGACCGGATTAGCAATTTATACTTTTAGTATAAATTGCATCACATCTTGCAGGAAACTATTAGGGGACTAACTATTAGGGTGGCGGTGGCTCAGGGGTAGAGCCGGATGGTAACCGCAAGGTTGCCAGTTCGAACCCGGGCTCCCCCAGAGTCAGTGTCGAAGTGTCCTTAAGCAAGACACTGAACCCCTAATTGCTCCTGATGTGCTTTGCATGGTTTCAGCTGCTATCGGTGTATGAATGTGTGTGAATGGGTGAATTGACAATCTATGGAAAGCACCTTGGATAAAGGCGCTATATAAATGCACCATTTACCATTTAGGGCATTTGAACACTGATGCCTGCCAGTCACAATGTGGGACAGGGTCTCAATTTGTGGGACGCCTGAAAAGTCTTGCAAGTAAGAGACTGTCCCACACAAAGGGTCACCCTATGTTGCACTGGTTCCCAAACAGTGGGTCGGCACACTTTCTTTCATGGATTCAGAGCAAGGCATTAAAAAAAGAAAATGTAATATGAATGTTGCTTTTGAATACTTAGATTGGCTATTTTTGCTACCTTTATTTATATGAGTATGATAAAATAGGGCACTGAACTTACATAAACACATAAAAAGTGGTTTCTATTATTATTATAATAATAATAATTAGTATTATTATTATTATTATTATTATTATTATTATTATTATTATTATTATTATTATTATTTAACTAATACATCCTGTTCTTATAGAATGCCGTGTATTCAACTGTAGTTGACTCTAAGGACTCTAATATTAAGGATGATCTCCATGTTGATGCAGGTGGAGCCAACCTCAGTGTCTTCAGCGTCTCCAGACCACTGTCCTCCAGATACACACATCTCAGGTACTGTCCTCCAGATACACACATCTATACTGTCCTCCAGATACACACATCTCAGGTACTGTCCTCCAGATACACACATCTCAGGTACACACATCTCAGGTACTGTCCTCCAGATACACACATCTCAGGTACTGTCCTCCAGATACACACATCTCAGGTACTGTCCTCCAGATACACACATCTCAGGTACTGTCCTCCAGGTACACACATCTCAGGTACTGTCCTCCAGATACTGTCCTCCAGATACACACATCTCAGGTACTGTCCTCCAGATACACACATCTCAGGTACTGTCCTCCAGATACACACATCTCAGGTACTGTCCTCCAGGTACACACATCTCAGGTACTGTCCTCCAGATACACACATCTCAGGTACTGTCCTTCAGATACACACATCTCAGGTACTGTCCTCCAGATACACACAACTCAGGTACTGTCCTCCAGATACACACATCTCAGGTACTGTCCTCCAGATACACACATCTCAGGTACTGTCCTCCAGATACACACATCTCAGGTACTGTCCTCCAGATACACACATCTCAGGTACTGTCCTCCAGATACACACATCTCAGGTACTGTCCTCCAGATACACACATCTCAGGT
>NC_136795.1:24506914-24511914 GCF_951216825.1 Electrona antarctica | reverse complement strand
CCCCCACATACGTCTGAAGTCGGATAAGTTGGACCTGGTGAGTCTGTCACCTTAAGCCCACCCACCCACAGCCCACACACTAAACTGATTTATTTTAAACTTACTTTTTAAACGTGTAGAACAGGTATTTTCAGCCAATGTTTCCCCCACAATAAGGATAGACACAATGTGCCTAATTATTTTTGCGCCGGGTCCGTATATATACATATATATATATACGGACCCCGCCTCTAGGGGACCTTATCAGCCAGGTCCGTATATATACGGATCCCAGCGTATACTCCGTGTTGGCTAAGCCCCACGGCAGCTTTTAACATTGGTCCGGTTGCTATGGCAACGCCCCGTCACCACCAGCTATGGGACGTAAAATCTGATCACCGTTTAGCTCGGTTACAAAATAGAGTAATAAAAGGATAGAGCGTTAGCCCCGCCCCCAAGCTATTCATTTCAATGGAAGTTGCACAGTGGCGTTTTGAAGCACCCAGAAGATTATAACTCAATGGCTCGAGCGAGTGGAAGTTTAGCCTAGCCTAGCCCGGACCTCAAATTTGAGGTCCTGGGCATGACGTCATGAACGTTCGTCCACCTCCATGAAAGTGATGCAGTTCCACTTTTCGTTGGATAGCCTTACTGGGGGCTTGGGTTACAAGCAGGATTTTCAAACCTCCATAAGTCGGAAACCAGCAGAGCTGTGGATCCATGGTGGATCTTATGCCATCCAAAAGTCTGATGTAAAGTGACAATATTTGCCTTTGACATGTAGTGCAGTAGATGTATTGAAAAATGTATAGGTACTCAAAATTGTACTGAAGTGCAGTAGGCCTACTTGAGTATAAATTCACTTATAGTTACTTCCCACCCACTGACTAATGTCCAAAAGCATTTGTCTAACTCGGAGGGAATTATCTGCTCCTTCTTTTTCCGCCCCTGTCTTTTTGAATGGGTTTGTGCTCTTAGAAACATGGGTGTAATTCATCACAGAGGCACTCGCCAGCCTCCAAATGCACTTTGGCCAAATTAAATCTCTCTCTCTGTTGGAGGTGCATGGAGAGTTCCCCTCCCCTCAATAATTGTCCCCCTGCCCGCCTCTGGCCACGCTCCAGTGGCGTGCAACGCCTACACCATCTGGCAATGGGACAGCACGGAATATACAGCTTGTGGTTGAAGATTTTTATTTATATATATCTTACCTAAGTAAAAGTATCAATGCCGCAGTATTGAATTACTTTTATGTTTTACCCCAGGTAAAACAACACAGCTTACCATTGGAATTGCACTATGGAATGTATCACCTTGTTTCATTGTATGGGTTTATTCCATCATATTGCGCAGTATCGTATAGTGCAGGTAATTGCAACAACTAGAAAAATGATGCCAAATATTCAAAACCTTCCACAATTATGCCAATAATCATATTCTTTGAGACACACTTCAAACAAGGGAATCACGTCAAACAAGGGAATCATTGACTGCCAGATTTATTTTGCCCCCTGTTCTCCCCTTTTCGTTTATCTTAGCTGTTCAAGACATATGCTGTGCTTAGCTTTTTTTTTTTCTTCTTTTTTACTCGCTCCCCTGGTTTATCGCCGACATGGACATGTTGTGCTTTGTTCACAGGGAAAAACAAATATTCCATTCCATTTTATTTTATTCTGTATTTATTTGTTGTAGTACTATCCTGACCTCTGCCCCCCGCCCCACCCAAAAAACGAAATACTCCACAGCAATTGCACACTCAGTCCTGTTGAACCTTTATAGGCCATTCATTGCCTAATTATGCAAATCTCTCAACATTTTTTATTATAAAAAAAATGATATAGCAAATTTTCCAATTTGAACCAAAAAGGCCTGTTGGCTGCCACATTACTGGAGCTTTGTGTGTTACCCATAGCATAACCTTTGACTGTAGTACAATATGCACTGTTAAGAATCTTGCTAATAAAGTATTCAATCAATCAATCAATAAATCAATCAATCAGTTGATTCACAAAAACAAAAGTTGCCGATCTACAAAATCACAAGCTTGTTGTGAGCTTGTAGCGCAGCTATTTTCTTTTGGCTAATGTTATCCCCAAGAATATATATGGATGGAGCTTCAAGCGGTTAATATTTAGAATTCATGATTTTAAAAGCTGGATTTATGCTAAAGCCCACACTGTTCTCGCTATTCACGTATGATGAATATATATAGGGGTCTTAAGGTTGACTCACTGACGCAAGAAGAATAGCGGCCCGTCTCTGTGCGTTTGGAAAGTAATTCATAAGAAGTTGCGTGACATTGCTGAAGAGAGGCTTTTGGGACGTGTGGAAGTGGAGGAGAGATGTGCACAGAGAAAGGCTGGCTGCTGCTGCTTGCTGTGTCTCTGACAACTTGACAAGGTCTGAAATAAACCCTTTTGGCTGAATCATGCTTCACCCCTCTGCATTGGAAGTTATGTAACGCCACTGCTGCCGGAGCAGAAAGCTCGTATCTCTGCGTTAAAACTTTTTCTAACAATAAAACGACAATCTGCCTGCTCGTAACATGTCGGCATTGACATTTCGTGACCTTGTAGATTGTCTAGTTTCACTATTTTCGAAGCTAATCAATGTGAAAGTGGTTAAAGGTAGGGTACATAATACAACTTGTTAAAATAAGTGTTGATATAGCTATATACCGTATTCTGATAGTAATAATCTTTAATAAACAGAAAATGTATTTTCAGGTCAGGATACCAATGTATCCAAGCAGGATGCTCACACAAGATACAGGATAAACAAGTGCAATTGGAAGTGATGATGACAAAGAAATGAGCAGACACAACACAATTGGAAGTGGAACAATAAACCACCCACTTGAATTTAGTTTCTGTTACTGAACAAACACTCAATTCACAGCAATTAATACTATCAGAATAAAGTGCTTCAACCTCTTGTGACAGCCCAATGAAATGATGGCGATATTCCATAGTGTGTAAAATGTGGCCCAGCCTAGCTTGCTCTCGTTGCTCAACTCACTTTACTAATTAAGATGACATAACCTTTATTCATATGGAGCGAAATTCAGCCGACTCATTTTTTTTTTTTTTAACAAATCATTCTCATAATTGTTGTTTTCAGTGTTGGACAAAGTACTCAACCCTACTTGAGTGAATTTATACTCCTGGTCAAATAGAACATTTCTGATGAGTCAAAAATAGTTAAATTGGCCGATCTACAAGCTCACAACGAGTCTGCTATACATACATTTGGTAGGCATACACTCTCCGAGTTACAGACCTGTGACGGTCCATTTGGAACACCCTCAAGTAACCCAGAGGGTGCCTAGACCTCACTTTGAGAACCACTACAATACTATGTAGACAATGCAGTACTGTATAATGTATGACTGAATTTGTGTTTATCCAAAATTATGGCCAAAATTATGAAGATTTTTTAAAGGAATGGGATCGTTAAGAGGGTATCGTTAAGGAACCGGAATCGTAAGGATCCCAAACCCTAGTTGTGATATTAGGTGGTGGATATTAAGTGGTTAATTCATAATATGCTTTTGTTTCAGTCCAAAGAGTCTCTTCCTAGAAATGTAGTGAAGTCAAAAGTGCAATATCTCCATTCACATTGTAGCAGAGTAAAACAAAAAAAATACTCAAGATTAAGATGTGAGATGTGAGGCTGATTCTACATATGCCTTCTAATTCACTAGTTTGTTCAGAAATGTTCAAAAATAGCAGATTTTTCTGAGAACTACTGTTCCACACAATCCTGCCGTGACCACCATTAAATGTTCAATGGACTCTTAACTATTGAACAGATGGATGATTTCATATATATATACAAAATTCTTCCCGCCAACGTGCAGCAATCTTTACTCGAGTCGTGACGCATAAAAATACTACTCAAGTAAATGTACTTAGTCACTGTCCTCTACTGAGTTCTGACCCATTCAGGTCAGTTTCCTACACTGTGTAGGAACTCTGCTCTGCCTTGGCTTGCACTGCACAAAAGCGCGACGCAAGTTATTATGGGAAGAAAAGCGGGATCGATAACTCGGGGCACATAAGTTGAGCTTGAATTAATATGCGCGTAAGCGCTTTGGTCGAGCTATAGCACCTCTGCATTGATGCTGCAAACCTGCTGTGCGTGTAAATTGTGCAATGGAGGACAAAGTATTAGACACCAGTCAATAGAGCGTCGCAGTCCCGCCCTCTACCATGGACCAGGAAATGATTCTCCGTTCATTTTCCTCATAGACATTTCAGAAAGTATTTATTTAAAGACGTTTACGCCGCGGACAAAGCCAACTCGAGTCGTGATAAATCATGACAACAAACAAACACAATTTTTGGGGCCGAAAAAATAATTAGAAAGAAGAAAAAAACGGCAGGTTACAACACTTTTTTTGTTGTTTTTCTTCTTCATATTGTTTGTGTTGTCATGAGTTGTCACGACTCGAGTTGGCTTTGTCCGTGGCGTAACCGTCTTTAAATAAATACTTTTTGAAATGTCTATGGGAAAAATGCATTGGGATTAATTTCCTGGTCCATGGTAGGGGGCGGGACTGCGACGCTCTATACTGGTATTGAAGTATTCAAATGTAAGTACATTTTGTTTTTTGGAATATCTAATTGAAATTTAGAACATGAAAATGAATGAATGAATGAATGAATGAATGAATGGATGATAATAGCAGATTCTCAAACTCACAACGCACCACAATGTGGATCGTTGTGAGCTTGAAGATCTGCTATTTTCACTTAAAGATGGAGTGCCACAATTTTTGTATTTTTCCAGTTTTTCATGTGTCTATGAGGTGACAGTACTTCATTAGACACCCTGGAGTCCATTTTATGTGCAATGGTGTATTAACTTTGTATTTAGGGTTTCTTCCTGGAGGCTGAACCCTTGACAGTCAAACGGGCCAATGAAATAAACAGCAAAATAGTGACACCACACTATCAGCCCCTCCCCTAACCCCTCCCCCTTTATCATACAACTACAGCTGTGGGTACGGCTTCAGTTCA